>NW_006290777.1:197317-202504 GCF_000327345.1 Myotis davidii
ATCTTTCTTCTATCATTGACAGTCCCTCTAGGTTGTGGGCTGCTTGCCTGTGTTCCTGAGAAGCATCTACGGTACCAGTCTATAGAGTGTGTTTTCTTTAGTGAATTACCGGTATGTTTACCGGTAATAAACTTGCACTGTTTTATGTATATGTTTGATTACATACAGCCTTGTGACAGTTTTCCTGCATGTCATAAGCATTTGAATATAAATTAAAATGTTAAAATCAAATCTGATATTGTTTTACCTTTTATTTGGTGTGTGGAAGGTGTGCGGAAGAGGGGGTAGTCTTATACGGCGGGTATATAACAAACTCTGTATTTTGAGTGGGAATGTTAGGGGGTCATCTTATACGCCCAGTCGTCTTATACGCCGGCAAATGATGTAATCAATACCTTTGTGATTTTTTGCCTATATAACCCTGGAGCTGCGACCATCTTATCACTATGAGATTTGGGAAAGCAAAATGGCCCCTCATAGTCCCGGATTGCAATAAATGTGACTCTTTAATTCGACTTCTTGAGGCGTCCTTCTGTGATTTGTGGGGTACGTTACAACAAATGCAGCTGGCCCTGATGTCAGCCATGGTATGGCGTTGCTGCTATTCTAGGCCTGGAGCAGAAACACAACTGAGGCCTAGGTGTTATCCCTAGAGGTTAATGCTTAAGGGAGTGGCCATGCAAGGGTCCCCATGGGAGTCACATGAGGCCACAAGGAGGTCTACCACATGATTATCAACATGCCAGGGGAGGAAAGGTCAGGAGGTCAGAACCACATGACCAGCGACCTGCTAGGGGAGGAAAGGCTACCTAGGATCAGGGCCCTTGTTTTCCCAGTTGTGTCCATTGCTAGGCACCCAGGGCTTTCAGCCCACTTGACCCTCTGCACTGGGCCATGTCCTTGCTCTGCTCATGCCTGTCTAACTGTCTACCACAATATCGTTTGCACCCTCTGGGGGACTCCTCTTTCATCCATAAGGTTGTTCGATATTGGCAAGGAATAGTTACTGTTTCTACCAGCTCATATTGGAGAACAAATTTTTTTTTTAAAGTAGCTCCATGGTCAGAAGTTGTCCCAGTTGGAAGTTGATATTCAGAGCCTGATGGGAACTTTTTTAAGGCCTTCGCCTCTACCCACATTAAAATGAGACTATGTACCCAGAAGGAAAGAAAACATTCTGAAGCCATTGTGGAAATATTTATACAAACATTCCAACGACACAGAGATCTAAATCTAGAGAATAGAAATCTTGACTTCTATCTTATTTGGAAATCTTCCTGATATAGAGAAGCAAATTGAAAATAATGTAGTTGGATGGGTGAGTCAGTCTCTCAGTGTTTACAACCAGTTCTTGGAGGAACCAAAAACAATTGTATTTGCCTTATAAACCAAATATTTAAATGAACAGATATGCAGTTCTATAGGCAATATTAAGCCTACTTATCCTTTTCACCAATCCCAAAATGTCCCTATTCAAAAGGCTTGCAGATATTGTAAAAGATCTGTGTTTGGGAAACAAAAAACCTTCTCAGAGAAACTTATATTCTTTATAGGTGGCTTTCAGATTTAAAAATGTACCTGGTCTTCTCTAAGAATGCAGATTTACCTCTTCGAAATGTAACATTCAAATATTTAATGTTAACTATAATTTTTTAAAAATGAAATGCAAACTCAGGGAGGTAATTCTTTTTTGTTGTTGTCTTGTTTTATCCTCACTCTTATGCCCAGGTTTCAGGATCCCCAAGAAACCACACCAGGGAGCCAGCCGTGTCCGATGCAAAAGCATAAGAGTCTTTATTCAAGCTAGCTCGGCGCCCCGACCACACTCACCGACGCAACGGCAAGCCAAGTGGCAGAGAGAGAGAACTGTGTGGAGAGAGATTTTATAGCGGGGGTTGGAGTAAGGGGAGGAGACAGGACTGTGGGCCCTGCCAATTGGCCAGGCGCAAGTCGGTGTCTTGTTACACAGGATGTGGTCATATCTATGGCGACTTCCCTTGATTGTCATTGGTTAGTTTAAAGAAGTCCTGGGTGTGGCTAGCAGAGGCTTGGGCTTCTGGGAAGAAGCCTTGCCGAGCACATGGCCAAGGTAAGATGGAGGGCGTAGCCCTTACCCTGGGGCAAGATGGAGGGTGTAGTCCTCGCCCTTTCACTCACTAGAGGATATTTTCCTGTTGTTTTTTAGGGAGAGTGGAAGAGAGAGGGAAAGACAGACAGAAATATCAATGTGAGAGAAACACATGGATTGATTGCCTCTGCACGTGCCAGGGCAGGGAGGAGCCTGCAATGGAGGTACACGTCCTTGACTAGAATGGAACCCGGGACCAGCTCAGGCAGGGAGGTAATTTTTATCAGAGGAGAAGAAAGGAATCTGTTTAGAAATTAGGCAGATTTTTGAAATCTTAAAAGTCTTCCCCACAACTTTAAGTAAGCAGCTTAAGCCATCTGCCCTAGCCAGTTTGACTTAGTGGATAGAGTGTCGGCCTGCAGACTGGAGTTCTGGGTTCGATTTTGGTCAATGGCACATGCTTGGGTTGTGGCTCAATCCTCAGTGGGGCGCGTGCAGGAGGCAGCTGGTCGATGATTCTCTCTTCACATTGATGTTTCTCTTTCTCCCTTTCTCTCTGATATAAATAAAAATTAAAAAATATATATTTTTAAAAAGATAAAAATTTAAAAAAAAAAACACACCTTAAGCCATCTGAACAGGTACTCTTAACTTATTCCTTCAGCCAGAAACACAATTTCGATCCAACTGTTCTCTTATTAAACTAGTGAGTGGCATTAGTTTACTGGGCTTATGGCTAAAATTTTAAAACAAAGGTGTAAGATCTCTGTGTCTGTCTGTATGTTTATGTATGTCAATATAAGTATGTTATAAATGTGTGATTTTTTCTAACTTCAAATGGTGTGCCAAAATTAATTTGTAGAAAAGTGTATTTAATTGCCTTTTAAAAATCGATGCTTACATAAATGAAGTATATTCTCAGAAATATAGACTTAACTACATGTTTTTAAAAGTTCATGTGATCTAGCATAATCTTTCGTAAAGAAAAGCAGTTTTAAGTTTGTTGTTTAATTAAAGCACTCATGTTGCCCTCACCAGGTAGCTCAGTTGGTTGTCCTGATATGCCAAGGTTAAAGGTTTGGTCCCCGGTCAAGACACATACAAGAATCAACCAATTAATGCATAAATAAGTGCAACAACAAATTGGTGTCTTTCTTTCTTCTTTCTTTCTTTCTTTCTTTCTTCCCTTCCTTCTTTC
This sequence comes from Myotis davidii, assembly GCF_000327345.1. Classification (NCBI taxonomy): domain Eukaryota; kingdom Metazoa; phylum Chordata; class Mammalia; order Chiroptera; family Vespertilionidae; genus Myotis; species Myotis davidii. The sequence goes on from NW_006290777.1 coordinate 200,584, forward strand.
TTTCCTCCCAATTAATTGCAAGCAAAGTTCTTGCACGTGTCCAATTTAAATAGAACATACATCCAAAGTCTGGATTTTTACCCAAAGTTCTAAAAAGATGTCTAAAAACTGGGCAGAGAAGATGACAAGAACTAGCTTTTTCAAGGGAACCATTTTCTCTCTCTCTCTCTCTCTCTCTCTCTCTCTCTCTTTCTCTCTCTCTCTCTCTTTCTCTCTCTCTCCCCCTCCCTTCATCCCTCTCTAAAATCAATAAATACATTTTAAAAAATAAAGCACACTTGTAACCACACAGACACTTCATTTCTTTAATATGACCTTTTTCATTTTTCCTTTTGATTCAGAATGATATCATCCAGCACCCTGACCACCTGCTTCCTTCTCTCTTGCATATCCACTCCCTTAATCATTAAGCCCTCAGGACAATGAAGCCTGGTCAGCATCAAATGATGTTGAAACAAAGTCTGGAGTCTAGTGACCACAGAGGAACATAACATCTAGGCTTCAGTGTTTCAGCTCCAAACCCAGGAAAATGGAACCTCCTATTGATCAAATCCTTGCAAAACCAGACAGAATGATACCATGGCTGACATCAGGACCAGATACAATGAACTACCCCCTACCCTAGCACCAGCCAATCAATAGACACCTTGACCCCAGTCACTATGATTAATGATTTTTCCCCTACATAACCCACTCCCTGGAAGCCAGACCTTTTTGTACTAATTCACCTGTGACTCTGGGTATGGTGCCACATCCTCAACTAATAAATCCTTTCTTCCTTTGCTGCGAGCTCCACTTTGTGTCTTACTGGGCTTTGTGCAGACAGGCAAACAAGCTCCTTTAGTCCTGTAACAATCCTATCTAATAATAGACAAACATGATAATTAACCATAACTTTGCTACACTTCCCATTGGCTAATCAGGGCGATATGCAAATTAACTGCCAACCAAGATGGCGGCCAACAGCCAGGCAGCTGAAGGAAACAGGAGGCGTGCTTGCTACAGTGACGGAGGAAGCCAACGTTCCCCGCCTGCCACTGCAGGCCTCTGAGCTGCACTCTAAGAAACAATGTTGCAATTATAGAAGCTAAACAAGCTCCAGAAACCTGCTTTCAGCCAGCTTCGTCCTCAGAGCTTAGAGCGGCAGTGATGGCAACAATGTTTCAATTAGCTGCAGCCTCAGAGCTGGAGCCGGCTCTCAGGTCCAGTGACAGTTATAGAAGGTAAATAAATCCCAGAATAAAAAGAAAAAAAAAAACAGAAAAAAAGAAGAGGCTGGGAGCTTCAGTTGCCCGCCAGCCTGAAAACAGCCCTCTGCCCCTAACCCAGACTGGCCAGGCACCCCAGGGGGGACCCCTACCCTAAAGGAGGTGTGACCAGCTGCAAACAGCCTTCATCCCCTCATCCAGGCTGGCCAGGCACCCAAGCGGGACCCCCACCCTGATTCTGGACACTCTTAAGGGAAAACCAGCTGGCCCCCACCCATGCACCAGGCCTCTATCCCATATAGTAAAAGGGTAATATGCAAACTGACCCTAACAGCAGAAAGACTGGGCATGACTGCCCACTATGAAACACACTGACCACCAGGGGGCAGACACTCAATGCAGGAGCTGCCCTCTGGTGGTCCGTGCGCTCTCACATGGGAGGAGCTCTGCTCAGCCACAAGCCAGGCTGATGGCTGCCAGTACAGTGGTGGTGGTGGGAGCCTCTCCTGCCTCCTCAGCAGCGCTAAGGATGTCTGATTGCAGCTTAGGTCTGCTCCCTGCTGGCAAGTGGACATCCCCTGAGAGCTGCCGGGCTGCCAGAGGGATGTCTGACTTAGGCCCAGGGAGTGGGCATAAGCCAGCAGGTGGACATCTCCCAAGGGGTCCCAGACTGGAGAGAGCACAGGCCAGGCTGAGGGACCTCCCCTCCCCCC
>NW_006290777.1:203033-203628 GCF_000327345.1 Myotis davidii
GTAGCCACAACCTCCCCATCAGCCCTGCCCTGAGTGTGACAGGGGGGAGCTCCCCAACCCCCTGATCGACCCTGCTCTGTGTGTGACAGGATGCAGTGCCCCAACCCCCTGATCCGCCGCTCTGTATGTGATGGGTGGCACCACAACCCCCTGATCAGCTGGCTCTGTATGTGATGGATGGCGCCACAACCCCCTGATCAGCTGGCTCTGTATATGACGGGTGGCGCCACAAACCCCTTATCTGCCCTGCTCTATGCATGTCAGGGGTGGCGCCGCAACCTCCCCATCGACCTTGCCTTGAGTGTGACAGGGGGCAGCGCCCCAATCCCCCAATCGGCCCTACCCTGACAGTGACTAAGGGTGGCATCACAACCTCCTGATCCACCCTGCTCTGTGCATGACAGGGGACGGCACCCCAACTCCCCAATTGGCCCTGCTCTGAGCCCGACCAGGGACTGCACCTAAGGATTAGGCCTGCCCTGTGCCACCTGGGAGCAGGCCTAAGCCAGCAGGTCGTTATCTCCCGAGGGGTCCCAGACTGCAAGAGGGCACAGGCCGGGCTGAGGGACCTCCTCTCCCCACCGAGTGCACAAAT
>NW_006290777.1:203938-209199 GCF_000327345.1 Myotis davidii
GGGGCAGGCGGGGAACCTTGGCTTCCTCCATCACTGGAGCAAGCAAGCCTCATGTTTGCTTCAGCTGCCTGGCTGCCGGGCGCCATCTTGGTTGGCAGTTAATTTGCAGATCGCTCTGATTAGCCAATGGGAAGGGTAGCAAAGTTATGGTTAATTACCATGTTTCTCTATTATTAGATAGGATACTTTCACATCCACTATCATCCACAATTTAACCTAACTCTAAATGTTTAATGCATGTTGTTTTATTATGCTTTTGTGATACTTCTTCTCCCTCTCCCTTCCTCTCTGAAATCAATCCTATATAATAAAATCCTGATATGCAAATTGACCAAACGAATGACCGAATGACAGGTCGACCAGTTACTATGATGCGCACTGACCACCAGGGGGCAGATGCTCAATACAGGAGCTTGCCCCCTGGTGGTCAGTGTGCTCTCACAAACAACCTCCTGCGGTCCCTCCCCCAGCTGCTGGCCCCGATTAGACCTAATCAGGACTGGACAAGACAGCCCCAATCCCCCCGATCCCTGGCTAGGCCAAGGGACCCCACCCATGCACAAATTTGTGCACTGGGACTCTAGTGTCTTCATAGTTTTCAGCATTAAAAAATGCAGATCTACAACTTTTATTCTATTACCTGGGTGTACTAATCATAAATCTATGTTATTAAATTTGTCAACAAGAAAAATAACATAAGGTGATGTTTATCTATTAAGAGTCTCATGAAATCTTCATGAGTAAGCTAAATATAATTGTTAAGAACAGGTAAATTAGATGTGAATAAGATAAGTTTATAAATAAGCTTTTCAACAATAATTACATTTTATGGTATGTCTTCTTAAAGATGGTTTACAAAATATTTTTGGTAATTTGAAACCTTAAAATTATACTAAGTTAAATGATAGATAGTCATTGAATAGGTCATTTCAAATAAGATAAAATACTGAAACAATTACAGAATATAACTTTATCTACCTTTGGCTTCTTATTACAAATCAATTAAAGATATTTGGTCTATCAGTAAACATGTCTTGTGCCACATTGAAAAATTTACTAGGAAGAAAAATATGCATATGGAAGTTATAAAATATGTTCAATTCACAGAATGCTAGTGTAACATCCCACAATTGCTTACTTCTTAGTTTTCACTAGAAATTAAAGTTTTTAAGGGTTAAGAATTATAATCAATATATATAATTTAAACTGCTACAAATAATAAGGCTGGAAAAAACTGTGTGGGAAATAGGTAAGGAAAGTAAAATGTGGTGTGTGTGGTGTATATGTGTGTGTCTATGTGTGTGTTTAATAACGAAAAGAACGAAGGACATGTTTTTGTTAAGGGAAAAGAATCATTTGATCTATAAGTTGAATGACTGGTTATCTCAGAATGGAAAAGAGAAAAAGTATAGGACAAAAACTGAATGGATATTAAAAAGTTGTATAAGATTTAACAAATGGTCCCTAGCTAGTTTGGCTCAGTGGATAGAGCATCGGCCTATGGACTGAAGGTTCCTGGGTTTGATTCCGGTCAAGGGCACATGCCCGAGTGGCAGGGTTGATCCCCAGTAGGGGCATGCAGGAGGCAGCCAATTGATGATTCTCTCTCATTGATGTTTCTATCTCTCTCTCTCCCCCTTTCCCTTCCTCTCTGAAATCAATAAAAAATTACAAAAACAAACAAAAAAACTGTACATTAAGCCAAAGTGGCAAACTTTAAAAAGTTATATATCTATTCTTAAGTGTTAAAATGAAAAAAAAATTTTTTTTAGTATTTATCAAATGGAATATTTTTTTTTAAATTTCATTGAATTTATTGGAGTGACATTGGTTACCAAAATTATATAGGTTTCAAGTATACAATTCTATAATAAACTAGAGGCCCGGTGCACAAAAATTTGCACACTCGGGGGTGGTGCCTCAGCCCGGCCTGTGCCCTCTCGCAGTCTGGGACCCCTCAGAGGATAACCACCTGCTGGCTAAGGCCCGCTCCCCAGGGGATTGGGCCTAAGCTGGCAGTCAGACATCCCTCTGGCAGCCCGGCAGCCCTGGGGGGATGTCCACTGCCAGCAGGGAGCAGGCCTAGCTGCAGTCGGACATCCTTAGTGCTGCTGAGGAGGCAGGAGAGGCTCCCACCACCACCACTATACTGGCAGCCATCAGCCTGGCTTGTGGCTGAGCAGAGCTCCCCCTGTGGGAGCGCACTGACCACCAGGGGGCAGCTCCTGCATTGAGTGTCTGCCCCCTGGTGGTCAATGTGTATCATAGTAACCAGTCATTCACAGTCATTTTGATGTTAGGGTCAATTTGCATATTACCCTTTTATTATATAGGATAGAGGTCTGATGCATGGGTGGGGGCCGGCTGGTTTGCCCTGAAGGGTGTCCCAGATCAGAGTGGGGGTCCCACTGGGGTGCCTGGCCAGCCTGCGGAGGTGTTGAAGGCTGTTTTCAGGCTGGCCACAGCCCCTTCAGGGTGGGGGTCCCCCCTGGGGTGCCTGGCCAGCCTGGATGAGGGGCTGATGGCCGTTTTCAGGCTGGCCAAGCCCCCTAGTTACCCAAGCTCCCAGTGGAGGCTGGCTGGAAGCAGGTATCTAGGGTTTGTTTGTCTTCTATAATTGAAACTTTGTTGCCTTGAGTGGAGCTCAGAGCCTGCCAGGGCCTGCGGGAAGCTTGGCTTCCTGCATCACGGGGGCAACCAAGCCTCCTGCTTGCTCCAGCTCCGTGACTGCCGGCCGCCATCTTAGTTGGGTTAATTTACATATAGTCGCTCTGATTGGCTGGTGGGAGTGGCTTGGGGTGTAGCGAAGTCATGGTCAATTATCATCTTTGTCTTTTATTAGTTTAGATACATCATCTGTATATTGTATTGTATGTTCAACATCCAAAGTCAAGTCTTATCCCACCATTATTTATGCCCCTTTTACCCTCTCTTACCTTCCCCTATCCTCCATTCCCTCTGGTAATCACCATATTGTCATGTGTCTATTAGTTTTGTGTGGTGTTTTCTCCCCTTTTTTTTCCTTCTTAATCCCTTTACATTTTACCCAGCCCCCTAACTCCCTCCTAACAGCTGTCAGTTTGTTTTCTGTATCTATAAGTATGTTTCTATTTTGCTCTTTAGATTTAGAAAAGAATTTTCTGTGTTGTCAAACTGGCTAAAATTTGAATAAATGTAAGTTTTCAAAGAATGAGTCTTCAAATAAAAAATACACTAATAGCCCTGGCATGTGTGGCTTAGTTGATTGGGCCTTGGCCCTTGCATGGAAAGGTTGCTGGTTTGATTCCTGGTCAGGGCACATGCTTAGATTTCAGGCTTGATTCCCAATAGGGGGCATGTAGGAGCAGCCAATTTCACTCTCACGTTGATGTTTTTCCCTCTCTCCCTCTCCCTTCCTCTCTCTCTCTAAAAAGCAATAAAAAATCTTTTTTTAAAAAGTACACTAATAAAAAATTAGATTTTGTCTTTTTGTTAAAAGGACAAAAAGTTTTTTTGGACTAAGAGATTTTGAAAGTAATCGTACCTTTTAAGTAATTTGGCTAGAGAGCAAAGATTTTGTGTCTTTTTAGGACTTTGATTATTTAGGAAACCTGAGTCTTCTCAATACTAAAATAGCTAAGTTTTTTTTCACAACCATGTAACCTTCTGTATGTCTTTAATATATTGTACTATCACTTTGTTTAAATAGATAATGAAGCATTATTTCATAATGACTTCCTCTTCTAATTAATCAAATGTTTAAACCTTTTTATGGTTTTGATAAATTCCCACAATCAAATTCTAAATGAAGTCAATTTGACCTAAAACTAACATTGAAATATTCCAAAGGTTCATTGGAATATCTCAAAGGATTTGTCTCTCACCTTGTGCAGGGGAGATGTTAAGTTATTTAGGTTTATTTGGTATGTGAATAAGTGGGAAGCATAGTCAAATAATATGATGATATACCTTCTTAGTTTATATGTGTATGAGTATACATTACTAATATTGGTATTTCAGAATTTTTTTGAAGTTCATAGAAGTGTGTCAATGCTCTCATTGCCTTATTATTATCTTAAATTGTTATATACCACAGAAATATCTACATTTTCCTATCAAATGAGTTCTCAACAGATGTTAACCATGGCCTTTTTGTTGTTGCTTTAGTCTGTCACTTACAGACAGTTAATCGTTTTACTCTGATGCTTTTGTAAAAAGAACTTTATATTCAGAGAGATTTATGGAAAACACTCTGACAAGTACTTTAGAATGCAAATTTCTAATAACTTTAAGATCATATCGCTAACTGGGTAAGAATTTCTAGAACAAATGGAAAAACTGGATTCAAGAAGAACCTGAGTTAATAACATAGGATTGAATGAACTAATGGGAATGATTATTATTTTTACAACTTTTTTTTCTTGGAAATATTGCTGGTTCCTTAATGGTTTATTTTCCAAAGTTAAGGAAACCTTTTTCCCCCTCTTAAGCTACTTAGGACTTACACCAATTTTGTAATGTATATCTTTGTGAACAGAATTGAAACATTTACTTTTACTGCCTGTCTAATCCCTCCAGAATTCAGAAACTTATTGAGTACAGATGCTCCGAAACTTATGGCCCCATAAACGAATCGCAAGTTAAAAACTTTGAAAGTCAAAAATGCATTTTAGTACACTGAACCTAAATGTATGTTTTTTCCCCCACATTGACCAGTTCTCAAATGTAAGCTCAGTGACACTATCTACCTGGAGTTAGTTACTGTCAGATCCAACAAGTTAAGGGCTCAATTCCATAAAACGGCTTCTATTTCAGATGCCAATTGTAAGTCCTGCCTCCCATACTTCTGATCAGTTGGCTATAAATTTAGGGCTCTTACAACCCCCTCCTCGAGTTCAATAGTTTGCTAGAACAGCTCATAGAACTCAGGAAAACACTTTACTTCTTATTACCCTTTATTATAAAGTCTAGTCTACAAATCAGGAACAGCCAAATGAAAGAGATGCATAGGGCAAGGTATGAAAAAGTCTAACACAGGAGAACCAAGATGGCGGCATAGGTTAACGCAGGAGTTTGCGGCCTCGAACAACCACTTCAAAAGTGAAGCTAAAAGACGGAACGGGCATCACCCAGAACCACAGGAACACTGGCTGAGTGGAAGTCCTACAACTAGGAGGAAAGAGAAACGCTTACCGACACTCAGAGGAGGAGAAGTGCTGAAGTCAAATACTGAGGTGCGGAGAGCATGCAGAGCGGGCTGGTAGCTGAGGGAGCGGTTGGGG
>NW_006290777.1:209892-240595 GCF_000327345.1 Myotis davidii
AAAGTGATGAATACCAAGAACCTACAACCAAGATTATTCTACCCAGCAAAGCTATCATTTAGAATTGAAGGTCAGATAAAGAGCTTCACAGATAAGGAAAAGCTAAAGGACTTCATCACCACCAAACCAGTATTATATGAAATGCTGAAAGGTATCCTTTAAGAAGAGGAAGAAGAAAAAAAAAGTAAAGATACAAATTATGAACAACAAATATACATCTATCAACAAGTGAATCTAAGAATCAAGTGAATAAATAATCTGATGAACAGAATGAACGGTTGATTATAATAGAATCAGGGACATAGAAAGACTATTCTTGGGAGCGGTGCGGAAAGGGGTGTGAGGGATGCGGGAAGAGACTGGACAAAAATCGTGCACCTATGGATGAGGACAGTGGATGGGGAGTGAGGGCAGAGGGTGGGGCGGGAACTGGGAAGAGGGGAGTTATGGGGGGGAAAAAGAGGAACAAATGTAATAATCTGAACAATAAAGATTTAATAAAAAAAAAAAGAAAAAGTCTAACACATACTGTTTTATGCCAACCATATATATATTCTGGGAAAAGACAAAACTAAAGGTCAGTTGTTATTAGGGCTTAGAGGGGAGGGCAGAACAGAGTATTTTTTAAGTCAGTGAAACAAGTATCCTATCTAATATTATGCCAACCATATATATATTCTGGAAAAAGACAAAACTAAAGGTCAGTTGTTATTAGGGCTTAGAGGGGAGGGCAGAACAGAGTATTTTTTAAGTCAGTGAAACAAGTATCCTATCTAATAAAGAGGAAATATGCTAATTGACTCTCATGCCATCACAAAGGTGGTGAGCAATCAGGTCAGCAGGAGAGGGAAGTTGGGGGCAATCGGGCTGGCAGGGGAGGGCAGTTGGGGACAACAGGCTGGCAAAGGAGGGCAGCTGGGGGCAGCTGGGCCAGCAAGGGAGCAGTTAGGCATCGATTAGGCTAGTAGGGGAGTGATTAGGAGGTGATCAGGCTGGCAGGCAGAAGCAGTTAGGGACATTCAGTCTGGAAGACAGGCAAGTGGTTGGGAGCCAGCAGTCCCGGATTGTGAGAGGGATGTCCGACTGCCCACAGGATCGGGCCTAAACAGGCAGTCGGACATCCCCTGCGGGGTCCTAGATTAGAGAGGGTACAGGCTGGGCTGAGGGACACCCCCTCCCCAGTGCACAAATTTCATGCACCGGGCCTCTAGTGATACTATAATGGTGGATAAATGTTATTACACATTTGTCACAGTCCATAGAATGTACAACAGGATGTACCAGAAAGGTGCATTTCTTATAACAGATGAACTTACAATGACACATCATTACTACCCAAAGCCCAGAGTTTACATTAGGGTTCACTTTACTGTTGAACATTGTGCGGAGGAGAATGTAGGTAGGCGGGGCAGAGTGTTAGTATTTGGGGATTCTCTATGCTTTCCACTCAGTTCTGCTATGAACATAAAACTGCTCTAAAAAATAAAGTCTATTTTAAATGTAAGGATGGAAAAGCAATAGGCTTCAGAAGGAGCATACTTCTCTGGCCATCCTAGAATTTCCTGGGTTAGAATTTGCTGGTTTGGTGGTGATCATGCTTTTCAAACATGCCAATCATTTAGGAGATCCTAAGTTTCTATTTTACTTATACCCAACAGCTAACTAACCTCTCCATTGTCTTAAGCAGCCATTGCTACTGATGAAAATGGGTTAAATCACTTGTTTCTTATTTGTCAGGAAATAAAGAAAATCCAGAGTCACTTTCCTTTCCCATTAAATTCTTGATTCCTTGCATGTAGAAACTGTTTCATCTTTTTAAAATTACCAATACTTAGTGAAGTGCGTGGTGCTGAGAAAGCAACCGGAATATGAATGAAATACAGTTCTAAGTCATTAGGAATCTTCCATCCTATCAGGTATAGCTCAAGAGTCGCTCTAGTTATGAACTACATAAACAACAGTCAGTTGAAATAGTAAATGGGATGTAGGAAAAAGCAAGCACAAAACTGTTCTAGAGAAGTTATTTGTTGCCCTCTTGTGTCCAGTTTTAGGAAATACAGCCTCTCCCCTCGACGCAACACGTCTTTCTGATGCACAGTGTGTGAGTCTCTGTGCTTGCTTTGGGGTGTACATCGGTAAACAAAGCATCAGTCCACAATAAGCCACACATCGCAGTGGAGACCCTATGGAAAGTAATCCAAAGGGGATCTTACCTAAAATGGATTATAAAGGATGAGTAGAAATTAGGCAGCTGAACAATAAGGATTATGGGGAAATAAGAATTATGGTGGAGCCCTAACAGGTTTGGCTCAGTGGATAGAGCGCCAGCCTGCAGCCTGAAGGGTCCCAGGTTCGATTCCGGTCAAGGGCATGTACCTGGGTTGCGGGCACATCCCCAGGAAGGGGTATGCAGGAGGCAGCTGATCGATGTTTCTCTCTCATCGATGTTTCAAGCTCTCTATCCCTCTCCCTTCCTCTCTGTAAAAAATCAATAGTATATATATATATTTTTAAAAAGAATTATAGTGGAGGTGTTGCAAATAAAATGTAGCATGTCTAATGACTTAGAAGCAAAAAATAGCTTAGAGCTTTTGCAGAACTGCAAATAATTCATCATGGCTGGAAACCAAAGTGTAAATGTATGGATGGAGTGAAGAGAGTACTGGTGAAAAGAGATAAAGATATTGTAAATAGCTATGTGTGCCATACAAAGGAGTTCCACCCCTATCCTAACAATAATTAGTCTTTAAGACTTTTAAGCCAGAGAATTATGTAATCATATTCATGCTAGAAATCTTACTCTGGCAATGGAAATAATGAAGAGAATGGACAGATTTGAAAGATAATGTGGTAAAATCAATAGGATTTTGATGACAAGGAAGTGTGTGTGTCTGTGTGTGGGGGGCGGTGCGGGGGTCTAAGGTGAGGGAAAAAGAGAAATTGAGGAAGCTGAATCACATATCTCAGTGGGTAATTGGGTAAATAGTGGTACCATAGTCCGGGGGTGGGTGGGGGGAGGGCCTGGCCAGGGAACATGATGACTCAGTTTTAGACATGCTAAGATATTATAATTTAGCTTGCTCAACATTGATTCAAACTTCCTTCTTGTGTGCCTTCCTGCATTACAGAGAGTGGAAAACTAAAAACGACATACCCTAGATTCTACTGTAGCTGGGGTTTCCATGTGAATTAGGTTCCAGCCGCCATGAGCACTAGCATGAGACTTAATTCAAAATCAAATTAAGTGAGGAGAGAGGCAGGGAGTGAGGATCCATTTTGCTGGTTTGGATTATAGCAGAGACAGGGTGGTTCTAATCTAGAGCCTGGGTGGAGACATCTCAATTTGGAAGGTGCCTCCAGCTGGTAGGAGGAGCAACTTAGTCTCTTGATAGCCACTCTTGGAAGCTCAGCCTAGAGGCTGTTCTTTTGTTATTTTGTAGTTAATTCACTTTTATTGATTTCAGAGAAGGGAGAGGAAGAGAGAGAATCATTGATCGGCTGCCTCCTGCATGCCCCCTACTGGGGATTGAGCCTGCAACCTGAGCATGTGCCTTTGACTGGAATCAAACCTGGGACCCTTAAGTCCCCAGGCCAATGCTCTATCCACTGAGCCAAACCAGCTAGGGCTTAGAGCGTGTTCTTGAGCTTTCCCCTGTCTGCTTAAGGATTCTACTCTCTATAATTAAGGTTTGACTGACTCAAGGTGCCAATGGACATCCAAATAGAGATGTGTTCTTGTACATTCTGACAAGAGCTCAGGAGATCTTGGTACAGGTCTTGGAGCATCTATATATACCAAAGCCTAATATGCAAATTGTCCCCTCAACTGGGAGACCGATCGCTCACTATGTCATGCGCTGACCACCAGGGGGGCAGCATGGAACGAAGGGAGGCCCCAGTCGGCAGCTGGAAGGCTCCAATTGGCCCTGATTGCCAGCCACGCCTAGGGATCCTACCTGTGCATGAATTTCATGCTCCAGGCCTCTAGTAAACCAGTAAAAAGTAAATAAAGACATGGGAGTGGGTGTGATTAATAACAATGAGAGGATAGCCTGGCTCAGTGGTTGAGTGTTGACCTATTCCTGGTCAGAGCATATGTCTGGGTTGTGGGCTCAATCTCCAGTAGGGGGGCATGCAAGAGGCAGTCGATTAATGATTCTCTCTCATCATTGATGTTTCTATCCCTCTCTCCCTCTGAAATAAAAGAAAAAGAATCAGAGTATAGTCGAAAGAGAGGTGGCCAGTGCATGAACCTTGAAAATATCCACATTTAAGTGTAAACAAGAAAAAGAAATGTACAAGAACATTGAGTGATGCTAAGAGGAAAACAAGGGTTGTGATGTGATAGATCTCAAGGGAAGAGGACATTTCACAAAGGAGGTATTGATCAACAGTGCTTAATGTTGCAGAAAACAAGAAAATAAGACTGAAATTTATCTATAATATTGAATCTCAAAGAGGTCCTTGTGTGACCGTTTTTCTTAAAGTTGTCAAGGGAAGTGAATTAGGTTTCAGGGAAAGGGCAGGCTACAAATGCTCATGTTTAGTACTTATCTAGTCCACTGAAGATTCAGTTTAACTTCAGAGGCACTGTGGTGGATTTCTGAAGGCGATTTGGGGTGGCAACCTAGGTCTGTGCCCAGTCAAACCTGCTTTCCAATGTATATGCATACAAGCCCATATTTAAACCCCAACCCCCTTTCCGCTTGTGTCCCAGCTAGCCTTGCAAAACCTATTTCCCTGAATGCTTATCTCAACAGGAGCTATAAACCATACACAGCCCCACAATGGGGTCTGACTGCCAGCGCCAGACATGGTCTTGTTCACTATCTCCCTTCCCCACTTACAACTGTCACAGGGGCTGCAAAAGCCACAAAGAGTCTGATCCATATTTGGGAGACAAAGAAACTAGGAGGATAAAAGGGAAAGCCCCACCCCATTCGGTGCTCAGTTTTGGGAACTGATTCCCCTGAGTCATGGCACTGGTGCTCCTGGAATTAAAGTGCATTTTCTGAATCTTCCAAGTGCCTGTTGTGTGCCTTCCCACTGCCTGGTAACTTCTGTAACAGATTAAGGATAGTTACACACCTTTTGCCACTCCTCCCACCAAGAGGAGATGTCTTTGTCCTGTCTTTAAATTGGAACTGACTCTTTTGACTTATTTTGACCAATAGAACCTGGCGGGTGTAATGCTGGGTAACTTCTGAGGCTGAATCTTAAAGAGATCTGCAGCTTCTTCCCTTGCTTCTTGGAATGCTCCCTCTTTCAACCCACAGCCATGCTGTCAGAAGCCCACGTGAGTCAGGTCGAAACACTACATGGAAGAGAACTCTGGCCAGCAGTCCCATCAGAGATTCCTGATGGCAGGCAGCACCAACTAGCCATCCGAATGAGGCCCTTGTGGATCTCTCAGCCAACACCATGAAAAGCAGAATTTTTGCCTGACTAGCATACAAAATCATAGAAAATAAGAAATTCATCTTTTAAATCACTCAGTTTTGGTGTGGTTTGTTAACACTATTAAGATAATTGGGAAGAGGCAAATATATCAAAGGGTCATGATGAACAAATGGTATGTATGTAGTGTTTCAAAAAGTAGCACCATCACCATCTTCAGGACAGCTCTATTAGCCTTATTCTCTCATACCAGAAACTTTACACGGTGCAGGTGATCCAACTAAACAACAAGCAAATTCCAATTTCCTTTTGATGAAATTCAGTTCCAACCTTTATTAATCATCCAACCCATCATTCTGTTTCTAGAAATATATCAATGCCAAGTCACTAGAGAAAAAATCTACCTCCAAAGAACTAATTTCTGTAACTTTCCTTAGAAAATGTAAGCAATATAAAAGTGAAATGTTGTCTACTTTATTTCTGCTATACCCCAAGTGCTTATAATGGAAAGGCTAGAGTAGAGAAAGTTTTACATATTTGTTGAATGAATAAATGAATTATTCATGGCTATTTATTAAGGAAGTCACTCCAATATATAATTTAAGCTCCAAAAGAAATTTATTTATTTTTAAACCATTTAAAAAAAATTCAATTACAGTTGACCTACAATATTACATTAGTTTTAGGTATTCACCCCAGTGATTAGACATTATATAACTCACTGGGTGATAATCCTGATAAATCTCAAACCCATCTAACACTTACATAGTTAGAATATTATTAATTATGCTGCACATATGCTGTGCTCTACTAAATTTATTTTATTCTGTCCTAATTTTTGCAGAAGCAGTAAATATTATTAAAATTTGATTCGTAGTGAATATTGAAGGATAATTCTATGGCTTCTACGAATTCTAGAACTCTCCCATTCTCTCTGTTTCTCCCTCATTCTTTTTTTCATTCTTAGAGTCCATGTCTGTCCCTTCTCTCTGTCCTTCTCTCTTATCTCTTCTTTCTTTTAACTTCTCTTTTTTTTTTTTTCTTTCTGCTTTCCTCTGTATGTACTAATTCCAAAAGGAGCATAATCATACTTATGCTCAGGGCCTAGCATATTGATATTGTGTTTCATAAACATTAGTTAGTTGATATTAATAACTAGTATATAATAACTAACAATTAATTTATAGTCTTTCATATTAATATAATTATATCAGTATCATAACATTATTATATACTAGTTATAAATATATACATGTTATCCTATCTAATAAAAGACAAAAAGGGTAATTAATGATACCTCTGCTATGCTTCCCATGGGCTAATCAGGGCAATATGCAAATTAACTGTGAACAAATATGGCAGCCAGCAGCCATGCAGCTGAAGCAAACATGAGGCTGGCTTGCTCCAGTGATGGAGGAAGCCAAGGTTCCCGGCCTGCTGCGGCCTGGCGCTGAGCTCCAAAAGCAACAATGTTTCAATTATAGAAGGTAAATAAATCTCAGAATAAAAAAGAAAAGAAAAAAAGGAGAGGCTGGGAGCTTCAGTCGCTGGCCAGCCTGAAAACGGCCCTCAGACCCTCACCCAGACTGGCCAGGCACCCCAGTGGGACCCCCACCCTAATCTGGGACAGTCTTCAGGGCAAACCAGCTGGCCCCCACCCATGCACCAGGTCTCTATCCTATATAATAAAAGGGTAATATGCAAACTGACCCTAACAGCAGAAAGACTGGGCATGACTGGTCACTATGACACACACTGACCACCAGGGAGCACATGGTCAGTGCAGGAGTTGCCCTCTGGTGGTCAGTGCCCTCCCACATGGGGGAGCTCTGCTCAGCCACAAGCCAGGCTGATGGCTGCCAGTACAGCGGTGGTGGTGGGAGCCTCTCCTGCCACCTCAGCAGCACTAAGGATGTCTGACTGCAGCTTAGGTCTGCTCCCCGCTGGCAAGTGGACATCCCCCAAGGGCTGCCGGGCTGCCAGAGGGATTTCTGATTGCCATCTTAGGCCCAATCCCCCTGGGGAGCAGGCCTAAGCCAGCAGGTGGTCATCCCCTGAGGGGTCCCAGACTGCGAGAGGACACAGGCTGGGCTGAGGGACCCCACCCCCGAATGCACAAATTTTTGTGCACTGGGCCTCTAGTATTTATATAATAGATACATGACTATGTGCAGTATTATAGTTATAGGACATATTAGTTATCTATTTAGCAGCTTAAAAAAAGCAAACACTTATATTTTCCCAAAGTTTCTGTCAACTAGGAATCCAAGTACAGTTTAGCTGCATACCTCTGGCTCAGGTTATCTCAAAAGGGAACATAGTCAAGATATTGGCTTGGAAAAACAAATTTTTTAATTGAATTTATTGAGGTAACATTGGTTAATAAAATTATATAGGTTTCAGTCCTGGCTGTTGTTGCTCAGTGGTTAGAGCAGGGGGGCACACATCTCTCTCTCTCGATCTATCCCTTCCACGCTCTCTAAAAACCAATGGAAAGAATATCCTCAGGTGAGGATTAACAACACAAACAAATTATATAGGATTCAGGTGTACAATTCTATAATACACCTTCTATCTATTGTACTGTGTGTGTTCACCATCCCAAGTCGAGACTCATTCCATCACCATTCATCCCCCCTTCACCTTCTTCTACCCAAGTCCTTAATTTTCCACAGAAACAAACATATTCCGCCTCCTTTTCTTTCTGGTAATCACCAAACTGTTATCTGTCTCTGAGCTCGTTGTTTTGTTTTTTTTTCTTAATCACTTCACCTTTTTCATTCAGCCCCCCAGTCTTCTTCTCAAGACCCAACAGAGAGTGTCCACTTCCAAGTTCACTCACATGGCTTTTGACGGACCTTAGGTGCCTTTGGTTTTATTCTTACCACACGGGCATTTCTATAGAGCAGCTCACATGGTGGCAGCTGGCTTTGTTCAGAACAAACAAGCAAGCCAGGGATCAAGAGAGCAGCCCAGAACTAGAAGCCAGTCTCTTTGTTACCTAATCTGGGAAGACACACCACATTGTCTCTGCTGCATTCTATTTGCTAGTGGTCCCTAAATTCATCCTGCACTCAGGGGGCGAGAATTACACAAGGGGGTAAAGAATGGGAGGTAGGGATCATGGTGCCCAGCACACATAATCTATACAAAATATAAATATGTACTAATCACATAAACGCACTAAATCGAATAATTATATTAGCGGCTATTATTATTTCTTAACAATTATACAAAATTAATAATTATGTAAACATAAACTTTCCTGGTGATTTTTTCCCTCATATTTGCAAGTTCCAGGCTTTCTGTTTTCGTTTGTTTGTTTATGAGTTGCAAGGGAAGGTGGAAATTTTCTTCCTGTTAATGAATGTATAGTATTTGTCCTATTTTGTTTGTGGGTAGCTAGTTTTTCAAAACTTTTGTTGTGGGTTCTATTTCAGGAAGCTTAAACAGAATCCTTAACTTGGACCACGCATTTTACATTTGCATGGTCAAGGGAGGGTGGGTGTAACAATGCAAGACCACCAGAAAATTTACACCACGCAGAATGAGACAAAAGCACTAATGATTGTAGATATAAGTTACATATGTTTCACATGCACTGATTTTCATTACAGCCTTGGTGTTACAACCCCTTTGTTAATAAAGAAATAAGTAAAATCCCATTGTCTCTGGAATAACTTGCTCACTTCCTCTGCCTCTTTCCCATTCAATGCGTTGGCTAGGTGTTCCACGTGCTGTTGTGCTCTCAAACTGCTCTCTTCTTTAGAACTTTATCCTCTACCTCTTTGCATTTGACTCAGTTTTTGAATGTTTCTCTCTCAAAATAGGAAGTTACTATTTCAAGTCTTCATCTCAACTCAGTTCAAATGTTGAAATTTTGAGTTGTTATGTACTGATCGTTCTGTCAGCTAGAGATGAGTAAAACCGAGCCTCTGCTATCAAGGAACTCTCAGTCTAATCTGAAATACGAATATGTAAAATAAATAATAACGCTGATGGCATAATTATAAAAACAAAGAAGGCCCTCAGTAGAGGGGAAGGTTAATCCTTCAGAAGCAAGGGGGTCAGGAAAGGTTTCTGGGGAGAGGCAGCACTGAGCTGGGTTGTCATGTACACATAAGCATTTAGATACTAGAGTTGGGCAAAGGATATCACAGAAAGGAAGGGACAGAAAAGTGCCACGTACAGAGGCATGAAGAACAGTGTGTTATAACAGGTCTGGGGTGCTAAGAAGCAGCAAGTTCTCCTTTGCCCAAGTTTTCTGAGGACATACGTTGGCTGCCTCTAAATCCTGCGGTGAGCCCATCTTTTAGGTTTGGCTGTCTCTACTCTATTGCTTCATTCCTCTATGCACACTGCTTTCTCTTCCCTCCCTCCTCCTCCCCCACCTCATACAACCCTCCTCCCTTCTTTTTCTTCCTTTTATGGAATATTTTTGTGTGTCTGTTTGGGCCCTGGGTTTAATTTAGTTGGATTGGGCTGTAGTAATAACGTTTCTGTACATTTGCCCAGAGGCCTTCAACTGATGGGTGTATTCTTACAGGCCAAAAAACAGATGAATAAATCCAGTTTGCTGTCCTGTATCTTTGCCTCCCTTCGCTTCCTTTGCACTTTGCCCCATCTTCCATTGCTTGGAGACCTTTTTAGAAAACTAAAAATTTCCTAGGTAACGCAAACATTAGGTTGCCTTCCTTAAGTCACTTGTGCACCTGCCACTCATGTCCATGGAGGACTTCCCTCTCGCTGGAGAATGTGTTCTCTGCCCATGAGAGACCCAGCCTGTGTCTAGTGGGAGTCCTGCTGCCCAGAGGCCTCTTCCCCAGTGTCAGCGAGAACCTCGGAAAATGATAGGTTCACATCTGTGAATGACCGTTGCTCATTTTTGACCCCTGATGCTGGTTATCATGTAATTCCATGATAAACTGATAACGTGATAGAACAGAGGCTGACCAAATCACCTTGGACAAAGTAAATAGGAGGTTCTCCAAACCTGGGGATCCAAGCCTGGGCTCTAAAAATAAATGGGGAGCTGCCATGAAGGGGGAAAAAAAAAAACTAACCAAACTACTCTAAAACCAACTGCACTTCTGCATGTTGATTAAGCCCAAGAATAGATGGTGGTTTCTGTTCTTCAGCCAGTTCTCGCCTTGCCTTCCTTTTCTCCCTGTCTTCCTTCTTCTGCCCTGCTCTAAACATTCTGTTCCATTTTCACTGACCTAACTTCAGACTCCCTCCCAGGAACCCAAGAGAGTGCCCCCTCCTACTGCCTGGGGAGGCTTTCCTGCACTTCAGTCTCTAGCTAGGCCAGCACATTGAGGTCATTGCTCTCCCTGCCAAATGATTGGCCTTAGTTCAGTTTCTCCATCTGTCTGAGCTTCATGGAAAACATGATTGTTGCTCTAGGCTCTTTATTATATGACCTGCCTCAGATTGTCTGCTTTGCATCTGCTTTTTTGTTTTTCCCCCCGATCAACACCCCCTGCCTTTTCCCCCCTCACTCTCCCCAGACTAGAATCACATCTGTTTTCCAGCCTCTGTACTCTCACTGCAGAGCAGATGGAAGAAGAGCAAGTTCTGGGCCAAGCAGATGAGGACCGAGCTGGGTTTGTACTCAGATCTGTTCTAGGGACTCACCAGAATACATGTATCTCAAAAATGGCACACTTACAGCTCCTTCAAAGGAGTCAGAGGTACTCTTCACTTATTTCTCATTCTAGCCAGTGCTCTCCCTTCCTTCCAGCTAGACAGCGAGTTATTTCTCTTCTTTCCTCCCTTGGTCCCTCCTCCCTTCCTTTACCCTCCTTTCCTCTTGTCTGTAATTCGTTAATACAATCTGCTCTGTGTCCATCTGTGCTCTTCTCTAAGTTAGCTCATCAGAGAGATACACAATGTAGACTACAGGAGTTAACAGATGCCTTGACATTTGCAGAACTCTAGTGCACATAAGATTAACCACTCCTCCTTTTTGAGATTCTATAATTCAAATTGATTCTTTCTAAAGTGGAGATATTTTATGGTCTAACCACTAGGGTTTCTATGAATGAGAGAAAATACAAAAGTTTTTAATAAAACTCCTGGATCTGAGAAAGTGTTATCTGTGGGGAAGCATGGGACTTGGTTGGAATGTCTGCATGGAGGATTCTCTGAAAGGTCGGGGGCCTCTGGGGGGACCTTGCTGAAGGTGGCAGGCCTTGCCTTGACTTTTCCAAACAAGTCCGATCCCCTGGGGTGTTTTGCTAGAATCTCTATGTTTAGTCTCTAAAGACCTGACCTTGTAGAAGCATATACTTTCTCAAGGATGCTTACCCTGTTGATTGTATCTAGAGGTTAATTTTAGTTCAAGCTGTTGTGACAATAAAGTCTAAGAAGGCAGGTGAGCAGGACTGCTTTTTACTTCTAAAGTAAAACCGTACCTTAGCCCCCTCTTTCATAGAAACGCGTGTCAGAGCAATTTGTTCACCCATCGCTCAGGGTCTGCTGGTCAGCCCCGGCCGTCATCTACATATTACGTAATATGAGGAAAAAGCACTGGTGGAAAGTAAGTCCAGCAGAACAAACATAAACTTGGCCCTCGGTTTTCTCTGGGCTTCTGATGGCATTTTGTCCTTAAGATTCCAGACACTAAGATTCTTAGCGTAAACTTAGACAAAGCCAAAGACAAAATACAGCTGGCACCTCCTCCCACAGAGCTGCTCCACATTCCAAAATGATGTAGAGGGCACCGTGTCCCTCAACTTTTTTGAACCCTAAGACAGACAGCCCTCCTCTTGGACAAAATTTATGTGGTGTCTGTTTTTGCTTAGATGTGGGAATAAGTGGGATTTCTAGAGGAATAAAACAACAACAACAAGAGTCTGAATAAGTGGGTCAAGAAAGAGGCAAAGAAAGAAGATAAATATAGGGCTACAAAGGAATTTGTTGGACTTAAAGACCAAAATGAACAAAACTGAGAAAGGAAGATGCAAAGATGATTCAAAGATGGAAGATAGTCAGAGATAGGAACAGTTTCTGGTGATGTGCAGAAACACATTCCAAGGATGAGGTAGAATCGATTAGGGAAGAAGGAACCCAGGGAATGGGGGTGGAGGGTGCCCAGGCCAGATTGCGAGAGGGAAAATAGGCTCGTGGAAGAAAGACATATGTGGGCTTGGGCCAACCCTTCAGGGAGCAGCAGCATCTATCACCAATGTGGTAATAACCTTTGGAATGAGGGTGTGAGTGACTGCAAATTCCCATCCCCCTTCTCATTTTATCCTCATTACACTCCTCTAGCCTGGCTCTCTCTCCCTCTCCCTCTCTTTCTCTCTCTCTCTCTCTCTTTCTCTCTCGCTCTACCTCATCTCATTGTTTCAGGAGGCCAAATTTGAAGTCCTTCCCAGGGAGTGGCCCTGTTCATCTTAGTCTCCAGCCAAAGTGGGAATAGCGTGAGAAGGAGAGAGACACAGTCAGCAGCCAAAGGACTCGGTGGAAAGAGCAGAGGACCATAGACAGTGAGTTGTTTCATTGTATAAAACCCTAAATAAACAGAAGGAGTGTGTATGTGTGTGTGTGCATATGAGTGTGTATGTGTGTATTCATTGAAGGGCTGGAGGGGGGCAATTGGGAATCTCATTGAACAACTTAAAATTGAGCAGACACCTCAATTAGCCACAAAATTCAAATGAAAGAAGACACCAAGGTGAGCAGGTGACATAAACAAGTCACAGATACCAAAAGAGAAGGAGATCAGACCCTAGGGGTGAAAGAGACCACAGGGCAGGGGCAAACATGGACCATTCAGAATATAAAATTTTCTCTGACCTGGTAGAAAAGAGCAAGGAGAGTGAGAAAAATGGTAAGTGACCAAAGAATGGAATTCGAATTGAGAAATAAATGTCGGGTGAAAGATATGAAGAGGGAAAGGATTTGAGTGATATGGGGGACCAGGAAAGGCCCTGGGAAGACAAAGAGATGTGGGCCACAAACAGCCCTCCCTGGAACTGAAACGCTGATGTGTCCCTGAGCGTTACAATCTCTACTCTCCCCATCATCCCTGTTAGATATGCTGCTCTTTGGACCCAAGGTGCTGCTGTTTCTCACTGCACTCATCATTCCCTCAGGTGAGTCCCTACCTTTATTTTTTTCTCCCTAAGATGCTAGCTCTTCAGCTATACACTTGTCTGGAGGTGTGTGTTAGAGTGGAATGGAAGGAGGTTGAAGGGGAATTGGGAGAGAAATGCTTGCTCTTGAGTTCTAGAATTGATATGAAAGAGAAGAAAGGAATAGATTTGTGTGTTTTTTTTAAAAAAGGCAGCGATATGGAAAGAGATGACCTCAGACTTAGGAAAAGGTATCCTGAGAGTTATGAAATTAAGGTTAAATACACACAAATGCATATTAACCAAGAGAGGCTCACAAACACAAATACCCAAGTGCACAAATACTGAGGGAAAAGGAAGCTGATGCACACACATGTACAGACCACCTAATAAGAAAGTAGACCAAATTTAAATCCTGTAGAAAACAGTAACACATACCAAACACTAGCACCAGCATACACACAAGTATATTCACTTGCACAGCAAAAATATGTGCCAAATCTATACACAGAACTAAATGATCTTCACAGATTTCACAGAAGCTGGCTAGAAGTTTAGTCATGGAAAATAAACTTTGGATTTTTTTTTTAAATCCTACTCTATTTTTCTCATTCTGCCACATACAGACTTTGAGAAAATAATCTTTTTGGCTTGTACAGTAGTGTAGCTGTGGGGTGGCTGTGGGCATAGGACAGGACAGGGTAGAATTGCTACTGGCTCTCTCTGTGGAACAAGACCCCATTCCTTCTGGCTGAGAATGAGGGCAACAGGGCATGCTGAGTCAGGGCAAAACAGAGCAGGGGTTTGTTCTCAGGAATTTGTTGTCTTGCTTAAGTGTTTCCACATTTGTGTGTAGCACTAATGATCTGAGTAATTTTGTATTGAACCATATAAAAATAAAACACAAAAAATAAAACACAGAAAGATAACGTACAACCACTTCCCCATCATTTTCTGGTTCATTTGATAAAAGCTTTTTGGGGCCCTAGCTGGTTTGGCTCAGTGAATAGAGTGTTGGCCTGCGAACTAAAGGGTCCCAGGATCGAAATCAATTAAAAAATATTTTTAGCCAAAACCGGTTTGGCTCAGTGGATAGAGCGTCAGCCTGCGGACTGAAAGGTCCCAGGTTCGATTCCGGTCAAGGGCATGTACCTGGGTTGCGGGCACATCCCCAGTGGGAGATATGCAGGAGGCGGCTGGTCGATGTTTCTCTCTCATCAATGTTTCTGACTCTCTATCTCTCTCCCTTCCTCTCTGTAAAAAATCAATAAAATATATTTTAAAAAATATTTTTAAAGCTTATTTGCGGGGGAAGGAGGAGGGCAGTGTATAGAGATGAAGTCACTCACATCCCTTTTCTCTTTCCTTTGTACAGACTGGACACCTCTAGGGGTCATTGGTCAAGAAGGTAGGTGAACTTTTGGATCTGGGCTTTGTTGAGGTTATGTAAATGAATGGTCAGAATTAAAGAATCTGTAATACAGCAGAGATGTTACCACAGTGTGGGAAATAGGATCTAATTCACCAGTTTCTCTAATCCTATTATCCCATTCATAAAATCTTATCTTTTTTATTTATCTACCGAAACACTTTTCCCAGGACCTCCTCTATACCCATCTCCTGCTTACACTCTCCTCTGTTCATCTCTTATCTCACTCAGGAAATGTCCCCTAATCCTAACAGAAAGCTTTCTCCTATCCATGTGACAATAGAGAAACTAAAATGCAAAGACAGGATTAGTAATTATCTCAGTACTATAGGCAAGTTGTGGCACAACTGAACAGAACTCAAACATTTTGGCTTCCAAAGGATCACTTCCTTCACCTTAATGAAGGAAATTCCAAGACATTCAACAAAGTTATAATTTATCTCTTAATATTTCCAACCCTTGTGAGCACAGCATTGTGTAACTCATTAATGTGTCATAAAATCAAATGAGTGGGTCACAACTAGTATTTTTTTATAGAATTAATGTAGACTAGATTCATTTCTTTGGACTGGGTAAGGTCCAGTCTTGGACCTTATCTAATAGCTAGAGGCCCAGTGCATGAATTTGTGCACCGGTGGGGTCCCTCAGCCTGGCCTACACCCTCTCACAACCTCAGGGGTGTTGGATTGCTGGTTTCAGCCTGATCCCAGGCAGTCTGACATCCCCTGAGGGATGTGGTAGTGCATGAAGCAGCAGGTGGCCAGGGAGGAGCCCGAGCCCAGGCGCCTCGCTGCTGCCACTCATCCTGGCCCTGCTGCACCTGCTGCTCCTGCTGTGGGAGCACACTGACCATCAAGGGGCAGCTCCTGCATTGAGTGTCTGTCCCCTGGTGGTCAGTGCGTGTCATAGTGACCAGTCTATTGGTTGACCAGTTGTACAGTCGACTGGTCGCTTAGGCTTTTATATAGATAGATAGATATTTATGACTTTGTGTTGCTTTTCTATCAGAAATATTATAATATAAGATGAAAATGTCTCCTTAAAGATTTCTTTTCAGAGAACATAAATTCTAGGTAAGTATTTATATGGTGATAGCTCATGGAAAAGGTAGGTGAATTGAGGAATATGCAGAGAAGCAGTATTCTGCCCTGAAATCCCAAGGCAGCTGGGATACACTCTCAACCCCCTTGCCCTCTCTGCTTCTCTTCTGTTTCTGTTTCTGTGAGTGGCTGGACTGGAATATGGCTAGAGAGAAGGGAAACAGGGCCAGATTGGGCTACATCCCAGAGGCTCCACTCCCCTCACAGTCTCCAGAATGATTCGGGTCAGTGGTTTTTCAAATATCCTGTAAGACTGAAAGAAACCTGGATCCCTCTTATCAAGAGTTGCTCTAAAAGAAGAAAGTTTATACTGAGCAGTAAAGATAAAAATGCTCTATTGTCAGATCTGATTATTCTTCTTCTGGAATTTTTTTTTTAATGAGGTAAGCAGTTAGCAGGGGTAATTCCTTCATAATGCTTTATTTGTATTTTTCCTCTACTATAATGATCAATAACTCTGGCATGCTTCATTAAAATGCTATTCTCACTACCTTTAAATCTGACATTTAGACTCTGAAGTTAAAAAAAGTCAAACCAAATTATGTGAATTTGCTGACCCCTAGTGGGTAAAATAGATTATGACTATAAGCTTTCTACAATGAAGGATCATTCAAGCTGGGATATTTGCTATTGCTATTAGATATTAACACTGCTTTGTTATTTTTTTAATAGAAAAAGTTGTTATAGGAAGTGCTATTATTTGTGGTTTTAAATAGGTACAGTCTTCTTTATTTATTCCAATAGATTCCACCTTAAGACATGGACCATTTTTATTCCTTCTCCTCCTGCCTGTACTTTCCAATGATCAACTACAAGGCATTGTCTACTAACACAGACATTTTCCCTCCCCTCCCTTCACCTCGCTTCTCACTGAGCATCATAAAATTACCAACATCACCTTTTGTAAACACTCTTGTATATAAGCATATCAGCAGACTGATATCCAATTACATCAAAGTTATAAATAGCAAAATCAGTGTCTTTGGTAAAGATAATTTTCATTTTGAGTAAGCATTGCAAAAAGGTCACCAATCCATTGTACTTATTAGCAAGCTCTATGACCTTGGGTAAATTATTTATCTGTAAAAACAGGGGTTTAAACAGCGCCTGGGACATAATTAACTCAGATTATCTAAATGTAGTATCACCTGTTAGGACAATAAAAATAATACAAATTATTCCTAAGTCTAATGCTTAATCCAAGTCCAACTGAGAAAGGGGTATCTGTGGAAGATTATCTGATGGGCACGTAGTTTAACTTATTCATTCCTCCATAATACAGACAAAGGAAAGAAGACCTTCTAGGGTCAAGGACTACAAGGGTATATTCATGGAAACAGGAAAGTGACATTTGGTTGGGTTAGAGGGGAAAGGACTTAGGCTGGGAAGCAAACAAGAAAAGCAATTGTGGAATCCTTACTCTGTGCTGGCCACTGTGCTAGACAATTTCACTTACTCGGAGGGGTGAAAAGAATGCTCAGAAAATGTTTTCTGATTTTTTATTTCGCTCTAGCAACTGAGGAACCCTTCACAGAAGATCCTAGTAAGTTTTCCTTTGTTTATCTCTCTGCTTTCACATTGGGGATAGAAGGATTGATGCTGCAGGCTATACAAGAAAGCCTAGAGAAGAGGTTGGTGGGCACTCTGAACTCATGCAGAGCTCCATTGTCTATCTTCGATGCCACCGATGCTGCAAGCATGCCACCTTCTTCTCTCCTCCATTTCCTTCTGTGAAAGTCCCTTACATTCTCCCCCCGCCCCCCCAGTCCACATTCTTTCACCTCAATCTTTCCTGCCTCCTTTTAGATCATCATCCCTTATCCTGCTTCCCTTTCTACTTTTCCTACTTGCATTTTTCATTCTCTGTGTTGTTACCTTTGCAGATTTGGTAGTTGGACCCTCTACAGATGAAACAGGTAACTTTTACTACAGTTTTTTAAAAATGTCATGATTCTCACAACATTTATTCCAGCTCTTGAGTTAATCCTATATATATTTTTTTATCTCTGGGAAAGGCATAGAGAGATTGTGGGCATGTTGTTTAGTGACAGTGAGATAAAAAGAAAGAGAGGGCCCCTAGTCCTCTCAAAAGAGGAAACAAAGTGGATTAATAGTTAAAATAAGTCATGAATGATAAACGCTCCCCCAAATTAGTTTAATGTCAATAGGACAAATATTCTTCAAAAATATTCACAATTACTTCAATTAATTCTATTTCATTGGACATAATACACAAACTCAGCTATAGCCTTAACCTTGACCTAATATTTCCATTCTCCTTTTTTAAATTGATTTTTTACAGAGAGGAAGGGAGAGGGATAGAGAGTTAGAAACATCAATGAGAGAGAAACATCGATCAGCTGCCTCCTGCACCCCCCCACCCCCCGCTGGGGATGTGCCCACAACCAAGGTACATGCCCTTGACCGGAATCGAACCTGGCACCCTTCAGTCCACAGGCTGTTGCTCTGAGCCAAACTGGTTAGGGCTCCATTCACCCTTTTTAATTCTGCCTTCTCCCTTGCCAATTCAAAGCCCTCCTCACACCTGCTGTTTTGTGCCTTTTCAGCTCTGGCCGATATTGTGCCTTCCACAGATGACGTGGGTGAGTTCAGATCTGGGAGCCCAGGGCCACCGGGCCATTCTGGGCTTTCCCTAGAGCCTCTTATGGAAGGCATGACAGCTGGTGAAGGATCCTAAATATACAGGGTTACAGTTTATGTAGCACTTTCTTCCCACAATTCAATTTAATGACTTTTTTTTTGATCCCCTAACAAGCATAACTATGCCAAGCATTTGAAGTCCTCTAAAAAGAGGAAACAAAGTGGATTAATAGTTAAAATAAGTCATGAATGATAAACGCTCCCCCAAATTAGTTTAATGTCAATAGGACAAATATTCTTCAAAAATATTCACAATTACTTCAATTAATTCTATTTCATTGGACATAATACACAAACTCAGCCATAGCCTTGACCTTGACCTAATATTTCCATTCTCCCTTTTTAATCATGCCTTCTCCCTTGCCAATTCAAAGCCCCCCTCACACCTGCTGTTTTGTGCCTTTTCAGTTCTGGCTGATATCTTGACTTCCACAGATGACCTGGGTGAGTTCAGATCTGGGAGCCCAGGGCCACCAGGGCCATTCTGGGCTTTCCCTAGAGCCTCTTATGGAAGGCATGACAGCTGGTGAAGGATCCTAAATATACAGGGTTACAGTTTATGTA
Source organism: Myotis davidii (assembly GCF_000327345.1). NCBI lineage: Eukaryota > Metazoa > Chordata > Mammalia > Chiroptera > Vespertilionidae > Myotis > Myotis davidii. Next base: position 229,125 of record NW_006290777.1, read on the forward strand.
GCACTTTCTTCCCACAATTCAATTTAATGACTTCTTTTTGATCCCCTAAAAAGTATAACTATGCCAAGTGTTTGATGTACAAAAAATACCAACCCATGATCTTTTAATGTTTCTAAGACTATATGAGTAAAACAAGATATATAAACAAAGAAATGTATGGGGAGATAAAGAAAAGTTTCTGGAAGTAATGGTCAAGCTGACCATTGAAAGAAGAATTGGTGCAAGCCAGGCAGTTATGGAAGGGATGTGCATTCCGACCAAAGGAAATAGCTGTTCAAACAGGTGAAAGCAAAATAGAGCTTGGCACACTGGAAAGACTGAGGTTTTTTTAATGATTAGGGTCAAACCCACAAGGAATAAGTGGTAGGACATGAGAGAAGGAGATCACAACTACATTATTTTAAGCAAATATTTACTGAAAACCTGCTACGTAGGTGCCAGGGATATAAAGGTAAATAAAACTAATTTTCTTCTACTAGATATTTTTTGTCTAATAGACAAGATAGACAAGTGAACGGATGAAAAAGAGTCCTTGACTATATTCAGTGTTGGGGGTTAGGAAAGGCTTTCCTGGAGAGCACATTGTCTAAAATGCTTCTTGGAAGACAAATAGAAGTGAATCAAGTGAATAGAAAGGGAAGAGCTTTAGGTAAAGAAAATAACGTGGGCCAAGGCTTGGGGTGAAAACAAAAACCAATCAGAGTACAGTTTATGCAAAGGAAGGTTCCAATCAGACTTATGAATTGGAAAACCAATGAGGATGACGTTGCGGCAGTCCCAATAAAAGGTGGTGGCCTGACCGGGTTGGCATGGCTTAGTGGTTAAGCATCGACCTAGAAACCAGGAGGTCATGTTTGATTCCCGGTCAGGGCAACATGCCCGGGTTGCAGATTGACCCCCAGTAGGAGGCATGCATTTGATTTCAGAGAGGAAAGGAGAGGGGGAGAGAGAGAGAGAAACATCAATGATGAGAGAGAATCATCGATCAGCTGCCACCTGCACACCCCGTACTGGGGACTGAGCCCACAACCTGGTCATGTGCTTTTGACTGGAATCCAACCCAGGATCTTTCAGTCCACAGGCCGACGCTCTATCCACCTAGCCAAACCGGCTGGGGCTGAAATCAGTAAAAAATATATATATATATTTTTTAAAAGATGGTGGCCTGAACTAAGGTAAAAGTATTGAGAATTGAATGTGAGCTGCAAGGGGGAGGAGACTGTTGTGATGATGTCCAGCTTTCCATCAGGTAGATGGTGGCTATTGTGTGGATAGTACTACTATTCACTGAAGAACAATTTGAATTGGAAAAAATAATTAAGTCAGTTTGGGATTGATGGATTTGAAAAATCCATTAAATCATTTATAACATGGTAGCTAGATTTATAGGTCTGAAGCTTGAAGAGAGATCTGGGCTAAAAGTATAAATTTGAGAATTCTCAGAATATAAACTTGGAACTGAAACCATGGGATAGATGATGAGATCACCTAACACACTTCCTATAATATCCTATTAGCAACTCTGCCAATCACATTTTTACTGATAACTCCCATAGTTAGTTAATTCCCTCAGGATCCATCTTGCTCTGTAATTTGTTCTCCATTCTTCAAACTAGGCCGATATTTAACCAGCGCCTAGGTTAGATTAGGCTATGGCCATGACCCTTGCTATTCTTTATTGAATAAATTTTATCAAAGAACACATGATAGTGTATCTGATTTACAGAGAGGAAAATTTCTTTTTTAAAAAAATATATATTTTATTGATTTTTTTACAGAGAGGAGTGGAGGGGGATAGAGAGTTAGAAACATCGATGAGAGAGAAACATCGATCAGCTGCCTCCTGCACACTCCCTACTGGGGATGTGCCCGCAACCAAGGTACATGCCCTTGACCGGAATCAAACCTGGGACCCTTCAGTCCACAGGCTGACGCTCTATCCACTGAGCCAAACTGGTTAGGGCGGAAAATTTCTTTTTTGAAGAGCTTCTACAGCAAAAATATTTTCTCTTTTTAGCTCTAGGCTGAAACTCTTCTGAGCATGTGGCTCTTTGTTGTGTCCCTACTAAATTTGCTTATTGTCAATAATACAAAATCCTCTCAACATAATAAAATTTTCAACTCCCTAAGAAAGGCAAAATCATATTTACCATCCTAACTTCTAAATCACTGCAATTGTGTGAATCAAACCAAACCATTATGGGTTTGTTTGTTCTTTAGAAGTTGCTAAAGAGTTATTAACTCGTTTGTTTCTTACCTACATGGGTGCCCCCACATGGGTTTCAAATGAGGTAACATGACAGTTATAGAGGTAGTAACTTCTAAAACTAATAATAACTGAATAAAATTTCTGCCTTCCAGCCTCACCCAGTGATAAAAACGCCACAGGTATGATTATCTTTTTCCTAAGCTTTTTTGTCTTCTGGAGGATTCCTTACCTCTTTGTTCTTTGAAAGGTACATATCTTCTAGTTTACTTCCAATTTTTTTCTCAAAGATTATTTTTAGTGTCCTTAATTCTTCCTCCCGCAGCCCCACCCCTGCCTTTGTATATGAGCTTCTGTCCTAAAAGTCATGGTGAAAAGATTTGACCACCCCTTCATGATCCCAAAACAATCCTTTGGACTTTATTTGGTTACAGGGTTGGGAACTGACTGCAAGTACTCAATAGTACTATAGACATCACGACTAAAATTGCTTTCTCTAATACAGTGGTTCTCAACCTTTCTAATGCCTCGACCCTTTAAGACAGTTCCTCATGTTGTAGGGACATCCAATTTCATTGTTACGAATTGAACATAATTAAAGCACAGTAATTAATCACAAAAACAATATGTAATTATATATGTGTTTTCCGATGGTCTTAGGTGACCCCTGTGAAAGGGTCGTTCGACCCCCAAAGGGGTCACGACCCACAGGTTGAGAACCGCTGCTCTAATGCATTGATAATTCTGATGTGCAGCTATTGTTGACAACTACTGGGAAAGGAAAATAGTTACCCGTCTTAGAAATTCCATTTTTCAGAACGGGATTATCAGCATTTTTGTTTGATTTTTCACCTGTATAATGCTAGGAGAACTTTTTTCCTAGAAAACCCCGCAGAGATTATTTTAGCCACTTCTACTTCCAGGTAGGAAAGCACCTAAATTTCACTTTAGTCAATTTCCTATTTACTCTGCTTTGGTGAGCGGGAAAGAGATGCCACAACTTACAAAGATCTTCTGTAGAGACTACCTTGTATGCTTTTCCCACGTTTTCTCTCCTCCTCCATCCCCTTTTTAAAAAATGTTTACCTTTATTGTTGTGTTACAGATGTCCCCCATTGTTTGTGTGTGCTTTTTCCTCCTCTACCTCTTTAATCTTTTGTTTATATCTCATGTTTGTTACGCCTCTCCCTATTTTTTTGTGTAAGGTTCTTCAGAATGCCGGGATGAAAAATTTGCTTGCACAAGACTCTACTCTGTGCATCGGCCAGTCAAGCAATGCGTTCATCAGTTATGCTTTACCAGGTAAGGGGTCCCAGAATACCCAGAAAGCATCTTCCATGATAGTGTTTTCATGTCAGCAACTACTTAATGACTCCACTATGGAATTTCAGTCTTTGGAGGGACAGAAGATTTTAGCATAATCCTCTTCAGCGGTTCTCAACCTGTGGGTCAAGAACAATGAAAATACACCCTGCATATCAGATATTTACATTACGATTCATAACAGTAGCAACATTACAGTTATGAAGTAGCAACGAAAATAATTTTATGGTTGGGGGTCACCACAACATGAGGAACTGTATTAAAGGGTCGCGGCATTAGGAAGGTTGAGAACCACTGCTAGAGCCTAGCTGTTACTGAAAGTACCAAATAGAACCTGGAGTCTGGATTGAGGTATTCAGAGTACAGGCTGACTAACAAGTCCAGATGCTAGAGGGCAAATAAAAGTGAAGGCTGGAGGAAGGATAGTCACGAGGGAAACACAAGTACGTTGAATTTACTACCTCATAGAAAAAGGCTGAAATGAAAGATCCAAGTCTGAAGTTAGAAAACAGTGGGGAGGAGTTAGTATTAAGCTTGATTCTAGGGAGAGTATGCGAAGTGTCGCTAATAAGAGTAATACCATTTTCTGAAATACCTAAGGAAATTCAGATAAGAGTGGGGAAATACCTAAAGAAATTCAGGTAAGAAGTTGAAAAGGCATCTTAGGCCTAGGCTAGTTCTCCCTCTCAACACTTCTTTCTGTCTCCTTATTTAACCATGACATTGGGACTATGGCAGTCTACGACGCATGTACATCATCAATAATGAGATTTGCTCCCGTCTTGTCTGTAAAGAACATGAAGCTATGAAAGGTAAGATGATGTCTGGGTTTGTAGTGGGGGAAGGGACAGTTATGAGGGAGGTAAAGAAGGACACAATGCTAATGGATCCAAGGTCTGGCTTTGGTGGAGGGCTTTAGGTCACCCTCTTAACTCCCATCAGCCCCTTCTCCACCAAGTTACCCCAAGTAAGTAATCTAAGTAAAGCAGCATGCTTAATACATAAACATAACCCTACAAAAAGTACCCCCAGATCTCTTTCCAATTAGATAGTAACTCCAAATCTCTCCAGTATTTGGTCAGAGCTCTGGCTGCTTTGAAGATCATTCACTGAGGTTCTAGGTAAAAAGGCCAAGTCAATCATTACAAATAGAGATGCTACTAGTCTGCAGCCATGTTTATAACTTACAAAAAAACTGTACAAAACATTAATTTGGAGACAGTAATGTTTGGGTAGGCCTTTAATTAAATTAGAAATAGATTGGACATTTAGAAACTGGCTACCTTATAAACAGTCCACAGCTTGCAAGCACCCTTTATATTGCTCATTGTGAAATTTCTGAGGTAGAGGAAGGTAGAAAGACTTCGTAAAAACAATTAAAAGGGTCGAAAGTGAATGACCATGTATGATGGGAACAAAGATTCTTCTCACCTTCCCCATCGGCCAGCCCCCAAAGGTGGCTGTGGTTGGAGAGGGCACCACAGACAAGCCACTTCTGACTAAGCAGCCCGCCTTGTGCTGAGTTCCTGACTAAAAGCTGTACTTAACTTCGGAGAAGGAAACTTGCTGCCTGTCCCCACTGGCTCTGTGCAAGCCACCTGCAAGGGAAGCACCTTGAGATTGAGGTTGAGTATTTGGGACTCTAGGCACTTTCAAGGGTCTCTGGGGACTTAGTCAAGTCAGCTATTTGCTCATAGTAAACACTTAGGTATATATTGAGTGATTGAAGCTCATTTTCTGGTTATTCAAAAGTCCATGATTAGAAAAAGTGGGAGCTAGGTGTAGAAAAGAAACTAACATTTACTGACCACCTGTGTTAGGTACTTTGCATACATTATTCCATTTTAATATAACTAAACTGTTGAGGCAGGTATTTTAATGTTTATTTTATAGAAAGGATAGTGAAGTTCAGAAAATTTAAGAAACTTTCTAGTAAGTCTCTAGTGGTAAATAAGTGGTAGAGCTGTGATTCTAACTCTGATATATTCCTCCCCAACCTTCTCACTCCACCACACTGGTCTTCTCTTTCCCATAAAACATCAGCCCTTTGTTATCATCCCGCATTCTAATCCCATCATGCTCTGCTTCTCTTCTAGATGAGATTTGCCGCCAGATGGCTGGTCTGCCCCCAAGGCGACTCCGGCGTTCCAACTACTTCCGACTTCCTCCCTGTGAAAATGTCAATTTGCAGAGACCCAATGGTCTGTGATCACCAAGGAAAAGGAAAAAAAGAAAAAAAATGTATGGGTGGGATGAAGAGAATGCTTTAGGAAGAGGGAACTCCTTGTCTAACCATTGTCAGCTAACCCATACATTAGTATTTCTTAGACCAAACCTTTTGCAATGTTTAGCTTTTGCCCCTACTCCCTGATGTTTCATCCAGACTGAAACATTGATCTCATTTTTGGTACTTACAATACAAACTCTATATTATTGCATGGTTTTACTGCTTCCCGATATCATAGACATAGTAGATAAATGATGACCAGGCAGTTTAAATGCAATTTCAAGGGAAAATAAACTTAAGGTTAATAATAGTTACTATTGAATGGTCTGAGATAGTTCTTAGGGTGGAAGAAATTATCATGGTCTATTTTGGCTAGCCATAGAACTTCATTTACTTTCCTTACAAGAGTTTCCTATATTAACTACCCTTTTTTTCTATAAAATTATAGTCCTCTTTACTCTTATTTTAACTATTTTGCTGACTATTATAACATTTACTTGGCAGGTTCTCTTTATGAAAAAGGTCGTGACAATTTTTGTAGCTCTAGAAAATTCTCCAGAGCCAATATTTATACAGTCCTACTAGCAATATATAAAGACCCCAAATGTTGCCTTCTGCTAAGCTCAGAGGCTGAGACTAAAGAGAGGAGTATGCCAGGTATAGAACTTGGACCCACGGTTTCCTATTTGTTGATTGTTGATGTGATTGTCCAATGGCAAATAGGGGTAGAAAGTAAGTCTCATTTTCTTACTCATTTATGGTAGAATTGGGGTTAGTCCACATCCACAGGTAAATTAGACAACTAATGTCAAACCATATCACTGGTCTGAGTTTTTGTGAGTTGTTGCTACTTCCATTCTCACCACTTACCAAAATCTGTAGCAATTATTATTCAAATAGATTCTGGAATAGCCTGATTTGGGGTCTAATAAGGGCATTCAGACCTGAACTTTAATAGGCAGGCACAAAGTTTACCTAATGGTTTATAGAAAAAAGTAAAAGAAGCACAATATTTAGACAACCCACACTCTTATCCTGGGCCTAGCAGTAACTAGGTAGCCTCAGGTAAGTCATGTTTCCTCACTAGGCCCTGGTTTCATTTCCCCACTTTTAACAAGAGAAGGTTTAATGTACATTAGTTTCTTTTAATTCTATGATTCTCAAAACTTAAATGTATTGTTAATATTTCTTGAAGCCTAGAGATGCAGTCTAACTCATAACAAACATGTCTGCTTTATGGGGGGGGGGGGCAAATAGCCTGTATTAATTAAATGGACAATAGTCCACAATATAATAGAACAAAATTTCACTGTAAGTGACAAATTATATATTATGGACCGTCTATCTCAATAACTCAGTAACCTTCTTTAAAAGCCAATAGAATTCAAATAGGAACTAGGGGAATCTGAGATAACCAGTTGTATATGATAGAATACCACTTGTAGGAAGTGAATTTCTGTCATATCGCTGAGAAAACTACCCTGAGTCTTGGATTCTTGCTGTTAAGAAGCAATTTAGTTTAATGGGATTTGCACAATTTATTAAAGAAAAATGTTAGAAAAGGTCCCAAGGCATGCAATTTCTGCTCCACAGCCTCTAGAAGTAAATGTACTGACACATAGACAAACATATTATATGCATATTGTAGCCGCTGTAGAGAAATCTCATGGGCACAGAGTTCCCAAGAATCATGTCAAAATGTCTTCATGAACTTGACCCTCCTACTGCATATTGAACGAGAGGTAGCATTCACCACTGGAAAGCACCTCAATCCCAGTACTGTGTATATTGCAAATTAAACATTTTAAAATAATTGTTCCAAATTTTCTTCTCAGAAGAGAGAAGTGTGTGTGTGTCTGTTATTTCTTTTCCTATTTTATGTTTAAAAAGAAGATCTGAACTCATGCTTTTATTCCATTTTGAAAACTAAAGAACAATATTGCTCAAATTTCTCTCTTCCACTATCCTCTGTTGTATCCCTCTTCACTCCATAACTTTACTGTTGGTCCTCCAACATTCCAAATTTATTTACTTTCCTCCTGATGCCCTTCCTCGGTTCACCGGAAAATTCTTTCTTTTCTGCCCCCTTTAGGACCAACTGTCTTGCAAGGTGAAGTTCATGCTTTATTTTCACTTCTCTTTTGCATGATCAAATTCCTGTGTTTTGCCATTTCTCACTTTTCTTATGTTCTCTACCTGTTTTACTCTTCTTGATATGTAAACCAACTTGTCTAACTCACTTCCCAGCCTCTTTCCTCATCATTATAAAATGCTCTTCTCCCTGATAGCTTCCTCCTAAAAATGGTCCCAGGTCAAAGCTTCTGAGGAGAAGTTCCACTTCTTAACCTCTGTACTCTCTTCTCCATGGCAGAATCCCACTCACCTCCTTTCTGTTTTTTGTTTGTTTGTAGGTTGTGTTTTCTGTGTTTTTTTTTTTAAAGCCTTGACCCATTGTGAATCAGACCAATAACCCAAAACAAATGGAATAGGGAAACTGAGACAGATAGTTAAACAGTAGTTTGCAGCCTCCTAGAAAATCTAGATGCCAAGCAGTTTGTAGCCATTTAGTAAATCCTATCTTCCCTAAACCAGGGACATTTTAAAAGTGAATGGTTTGCACTTCTCCTCCCCCGTTAAAGGGTAAATAGCCTAAACCACCCTATTCATGGAGACAGATAGCAAAAATCCAATTAGTGCCATTTTCCAACATCTGTCCATTACCCAAGGACGGATGAAGAGAATAAACCTTATTTTAGTACATCAGCACAAAGCTGATGAATATTCTACTGAGATCTTCCTTTAAGAACTCTATCCTAGCTGGTTTGGCTCAGTGGATAAAGAGTCGGCCTGCAGCCTGAAGGGTCCCATGTTCAATTCCTGTCAAGGGCACACGCCCAGGTTGCAGGCTCAGTCCCCAGTAGGCGGTGTGCAGGAGGAAGCCGATCAATGATTCTCTCTCTTCATTGATGTTTCTAGCTCTCTCTCCCTCTCCCTTCCTCTCTGAAACCAATAAAAATATACTTAAAAAAGAAAAAGAACTACTTTAAATGCACAGCCTTTAAAACCCCTCAAAACAAAGGTCCAGGGTACATTCTCCCTCCCAGGAGCATGCCCATGCCTCTTCCCACAAGGGTGCATCTCCTAAACTCTAGGGGACCCCATGAGGCCTGCAACCAGGGCAATGGACAATGGCAGTTCATCCCAGGAAAACCCCCTGAACCTGTCCCCAAAGTCCCTTTATCTCTGTGTTTTTAAAAAAATATTTTAAAATTTATTTCAGATAATGAAGAGAGAGACAGAAACATCAATAATGAGAATCATTGATTGGCTGCCTCCTGCATGCCCCGCACTGGGAATTGAGCCAGAAACCCGGGCATGTGCCCTGACCAGGAATCAAACCAGGACCTCCTGGTTCATATGTCAACAGCTACCACTGAGCCAACCAGCTGGGCTTCTCTGATTTCTTAGTGAGCCAAAGCAGACAGGTCTAGACCAGTGGTCGGCAAACCTCGGCTTGTGAGCCACATATGGCTCTTTGGCCCCATGGCAGGGGCCACAAAATTTCAATGGCACTGTACATGTGCACCTGCACGTGGTATTTTGTGGAAGAGCCACACTCAAGGGGCCAGTTTTCCGACCACTGGTCTAGACTCATTTCTCCAACCCTTTCTTATTTTGTGCCTCAAAAGTTTTACCTGGACTTCTGTTGTGAAATTTGTTCTGCAGGAAGTCAAGAACACACACCCTGGGAATCTACCAGCTGGCCCCAGGCAGACCCTCTCAGGGCCAGGTTCCATTTCCAGTAACAATTGCAGGTCCCTAATGGTCTAGTTCTTTTCCCTTGTTCCTCCCACAAAAAAATTTGAAAACCTTTTACTCTTTAAGATATTAATGTTATCCTTTTTTTCTTATCAATGCAAATGACAGCCTTCTTAAGCAAGGAGCTTAAAATTTGATGAGAAAGAATTACGTGAACCAAAACAATGGATTTTAAATGTTGGAATTAAAGGGTTTGGTTAAAAGTTAGGCAATTTGAATGCCTTCCCGATACCTTGAAGAGATAGCAGGCTTATCTGCCTACTATAAGATTCACCCTTATGTTCTCTTCCAAAATTGAATCGATCCTGCTCTGAGCCTAACTTTTTCCATAGTTCATGCTTATAATAGAAGAAAGTTCTCCTTGAATGAACAAGTAAGTTCTGGAAATTCAAGTGTGCTCTGCACTCTCTAAATATAGTTCCAGGCACACTTTCTCTGAGTATCCTTTTGACTTACAGGCAGATGGTGCAAACCCCAGCTGGTCTCCCACTTCTGGACCTTATTTATGATGACATCAAGCACTATATGTTGCTAGCCACAAGCTCCACCCTCCTCTGCTTTACGTGCTGTGGCAAAAGCTGACTTTGACCGAATACTTTACACCTGGTCAGAAGGCGCAAGCAATTTGCAACCTCTAAGGTTCTCCCTTCCTTTGGTACTGCTGTAACACAGTGAAGAAAGAAACCAAAGAAGCAGAAAAGAAGATAGCAGAGCGCTAAACAAGGGGGATAAGGAGATGGGAGAGTGATGCCAGGTGGCCATCAGGGCAGGGGAACCAGGAGGCGAGAAGTTGGGAATTCACAAATCTGTGTGGGAGAAGGGCACTTGGAAAGTGTGGTGAAGGGATCTGAGAGGTATGGAACCTTACTGGGTAGCATGGGAGGATATTGGGAGCACAGCAGAAGAGAGGCGGGCTGTCCTTAGAGTTCTGTCAACTCAGGGAGGCAAAGATTTGGTTAAAAAATGCAACATCCCAATAAAAATTGAAAATCCTTGTATCTTTTAGTGTTTCACCAACCAAACATCAGTGAAAGTGACTTGTTGAATTTCTCTGTGGTGGAGAAACAGGTGGCCACCGTGTGTGTGTGTTTTTTCTAAAGCCAGTCAAGCAAAGCCAGGAGCATCAGTCAAACGACAACTTCTGGGCAGAACCTAAGTTGAAAAAGCAAATGTTTATATAAATAGAGGTGCAAAGCTCCTATTTTCCTGTTGACAAACCAAGCTTCACTTCACTTCAAACCATCAAATTTTTAAAAAAAATAGCTGATAATGGCTTTTTTTTTTTCAATTTGTCCAATCACTCAGTAAGGTTCTAGTATTTTCCTAACCCAGGGGTCCTGCAGTTTTTTCTCCTTTTCTTTCTCTAGTGTTTTTCACTTTCCTTTCCCTTTCCCTTTTCCTTTGTTTTGTTTGTTTACTTAGCCATACGTCTATGCTGTGTAGCGAGTACTTTAATAAATTTACAAAATAATTCATGAAGATTGAATTCATAATGATCTCAAATTTGTGGGAGATTCATCTCCCCCAATAATCCTATCTAATAAAAGAGAAACATGGTAATTGGCGTACGACCGATACCCTTCCCATTGGCTAATCAGGGAAATATGCAAATTAACTGTCAGCCAAGATGGCGGCCGGCAGCCAGGCAGCTTGAAACTAACATGAGGCTTGCTTGCTTCAGTGATAGAGGACTCCAACATTCCCCGCCTGCCGCTGCCAGCTTCTGAGCTTGCTGTTTGAAACATTGTTACGAATATAGAAGCTAAACAAAACACCAGAAACCGGCTTTCAGCCAGCTGAGATCTCAGAGCTGGAGTTGAAACAGTGTTTTGATTATAGTACCCAAACAAACCAGATACCTGCTTGCAGCAGTGGAGGCCTAAGAGCTGGAGCCAC
>NW_006290777.1:241216-243116 GCF_000327345.1 Myotis davidii
GCCTGACCAGGGGCTGCACCTAGGGATTGGGCCTGCCCTCTGCCACCCGGGAGCAGGCCTAAGCCAGCAGGTCGTTATCTCCCGAGGGGTCCCAGACTGTGAGAGGGCACAGGCCGGGCTGAGGGACCCCGTTCCCCACCGAGTGCACACATTTTTGTGCACCAGGCCTCTAGTTCCTTAATAAAAGATAATGATGAGCTTTGAGCAAATATATGGAAATATTATAATGGAAACAACCTGAATTGTATTTAAGGGATTGATGGCCATTGAGGTATCACCCTACATCATTGTCATTATATACTGTTCCCTATGTTGTTCTGGTCAAACACAGGTGTTACAATGAAGGGTAAATAAGAACTGCACAGGAAAACATTGCAACCATTTGTATAAAATTACATCCATATATGTATCCATCCACTCTTGAAAATAGATGAGATTTTTGGGGAGAAGGGAGATAAAGTAATATTAATACAAATATACTTATGAAGTGTGTAATATTAGCATCAACGTCAATAGTTATTGAAAACAGGAATTACTACAAAAATGTTCAGATAAAATTATGAATGACAGCTGCTTAATTGGTTTAGAGAAACCAATTTATTTGTTGAAAAGTAATCTCTAATTTCATTAAGGTTAAACCACTATGCTCTTTTATGTTGCCATTATCTTAGAGAAACTGAGATAGATCTGACATCCTATATAATAAAAATCCAGTGACTGAACTATGGAGTGACCAGACTCTATGATGCACACTGACCACCAAGGGGCAGATGCTCAATATAGGAGTTGCCCCCAGGTGGTCAGTGTGATCCCACAGTGGGAGCACTGCTCAGCTGACCTTAATGAGTGGCTGCTCCCGCAGCAGGTCGATCCCCGCAGGCCACGCCCCCCCACCAGTACACAAATCCCGTGCACCAGGCCTCTATTAGTATAATAATTGATCATTAAGGTATAATAATTCATAAATTCAATTATAAGTTAAATCATAAAGCATAATTCATAAGAATTACTATATGTTCTAATGACATAGAGCAGGGATAATTTCTCTCTTGCCACATAGAAACTAAAAAATATTATATAATTTATGCAAAGAACATCTAGATCTCAAATCAACATAGCTCTAGGATAACAAAACATATTTATATCATCCTGTTCATTTTAATATAAAAGAATTGGCCCCCTGGCTGAACCGGTTTGGCTTAGTGGATAGAGCGTCGGCCTGTGGACTGAAGGGTCCCAGGTTCGATTCCGATCAAGGGCATGTACCTTGGTAGCAGGCACATCCCTACTTGGGGGCGTGCAGGAGGCAGCTGATCGATCTCTCTCATCGATGTTTCTAACTCTCTATCCCTCTCCCTTCTTCTCTGTAAAAATTCAATAAAATATATTTTTAAAAAAGAGAGAGAGAATTGGTCCCCTGGCAGGGTAGCTTAGTTGGTTAGAGCATTTTCCCCATATGCCAGGGTTGCAGGTTTGTTTCTCGGTCAGAGCACACACAAGAATTAATGAATGTATAAATAAGTGGAACAACAAATTGACCTCTCTCTCTTTCTAATAAATTTTAAAAGGATTTCTGTTTGTTTCAGGGCCAATCCTGTCATAGCACTCACAAATTATGTGATATTAAGTGAATAACTTCTCTATTGTAAATTGCTGGCAACACATCTGTGATTCTGAGAATTAACAAGATCAGGTTTTCAAAGATTACACACCTGTAATATTATCTTATCTAATAAAAGAGAAACATGCAAATTGACCGTAACTTTGCTATACTCACCATTGGCTAATCAGCAGGATATATGCAAATTAACTGCCAACCAAGATGGCGGCCGGCAGCCAGGCAGCTGAAGTGACTAGGAGGCTTGCTTGCTCCAGTGATGGAGGAAGCTAAGGTTCCCCT
>NW_006290777.1:243230-253960 GCF_000327345.1 Myotis davidii
GACTGGTCAGTGTGCTCCCACAGGGGGAAATCTGCTCAGCCACAAGCCAGGCTGACGGCTGCCAGTACAGCGGTGGTGGTGAGAACCTCTCTCTCCTCAGCAGCACTTAGGATGTCCAACTACAACTTAGGCCTGCTCCCCGCTGGCAAGTGGACATCCCCCAAGGGCTCCCGGGCTGCCAGAGGATGTCTGACTGCCAGCTTAGGCCCAATCCCCTGGGGAGCAGGCCTAAGCCAGCAGGTGGTCATCCCCCAAGGGGTCCCAGCCTGCAAAAGGGCACAGGCCAGGCTGAGGGACCCCCCCCCCAAGTGCACAAATTTTTGTGCACTGGGCCTCTAGTACAGTTAATAAAACTATAGGACATTTTTTTCTACTTAGGCTGACTGGTTTCTCTCTAACTGTTCTTGAATAGGTTGACTCTTCTATTTTTTCTCTTATAACAAAACAGAGATGATTCTTGCTGGTTAACCAGTGAGTACACAGGTTTGCCTCTCCCACCTCTGCGGCAGCACTAAGGATGTCCAACTGATGGTGGGAGTACACAGGGGTGACAATACTAGTTTCTCTACAGTTCAAGGTTTCTAATTAAATTTTTTTCAGCATCCAGAAACTTTTTGATAACAGGGCAGAATCTGGATTTAGTTTTTGTAGGTGCAGTTGGCCTGTTGGCCTCTGGCACACTTGAACTTGTGGCCCTTGGATGTCTGACAGGTTTCAGTCCCTTGAAGTCTCTGACTAATCAGGAATTCTTTTTTAAGTGAGGTGAAATTCACATAATATAAATTAACCATACATTGTTATATAACTACCACTTCTAAAACTTTATCACCCCCCAAAGAAAACCCCTATCCATTAATGTATTCTCCCCTCCCTCCAGTCCCTGAGCAACCATCAATCTACTTTCTGCCTCTCTGGATTTAGCAATTCTGGCTATTTCATATAGAAGAAATCATATACTATGTGGCCTTTTGCCATAATCAAGATTTTTAAGATTATTTGTATGGGGCATAAATTACTAACTACAGAGCATACCTTGGGTAATTGTCTCAATAGCGAGAACTTTGACTTACTTTTTTGATGCTGTAGCCATACCTCCTTTAAGGAACCTGGGGATGTAGGTCTAAAGTTACAAGGATGCATGGGAGCCAGGGCGATCCTATATAATAAAAGGCTAATATGCAAATCGACCGAACAGCGGAATGTCCGGTTGCTATGACATGCACTGACCACCAGGGGGCAGATGCTCAACAGGAGTTGCCCCCTGGTGGTCAGTGCGCTCCCATAGAGGGAGCGTTGCTCAGCCAGAAACCGGGCTCACAGCTGGTGAGTGCAGCTGCAGTGGCGGGAGCCTCTCCCACCTCTGCGGCAGCACTAAGGATGTCGATTGATGGTGGGAGCAGGCCTGAGCCATCAGTTGCACATCCCCCAAGGGCTCCCAGACTGCAAGAGGGCACCGGCTGGGCTGAGGCACCCCCCACCTCCAAGTGCAAGAGTTTCGTGCACCAGCCTCTAGTGTTGAATATATTAGCCAAAATGCTGAGTGTACTAAGCGGGTTAGTGGTGTTTTGTGTAATAGTGCTGAGGTAGTTGATACTTCCTGTCAATTTCTGGTAACAAAGTGAGGAGATCCTTATTGGTATTTTTAGCCCAATGTGTGTGGATAGATGCGGGGGAAAAGAAATGGGCATCAAAGGACAGGAGGAAGAAACCCAGCTTAATTATGTATTAAAGAAATCGGGCTGCTGATATAGTCAGGCACTTCCTGACAATGGGGACTCATTCTGAGAAAAGTGTTGTTAGATGATTTCATAGCCTGTACAGCATGTCACTATACAAAACAATGTGAGATTAAATCAAGCATAAGAGAAAATGATGCAATTAAGAAATTCTGTAAACAAGAGACTATATGAGCCTGCTAACGGTATAACATGGCATGCTGTTTACAGCAAATGTTTTTCATAAGTAGAAAAAGTACACTCTAAAATAACAGTAGCCCAGCCAGTGTGGCTCAGTGGTTGAGCATTGACCAATGAACCAAGAGGTCACCAGCTGATTCCTGGTCAGGGTACATGTCCGGGTTGTGGGCTCAATCCCCAGTAGGAGGCGTGCAGGGGGCAGCTTATCAATGTTTCTATCTCTCTATCCTTCTCCCTTCCTCTCTCTCTAAAATCAATAAAAACATATAAAAAATAAGATAATGATAAAAGGTGTAGTATAGTAAATACAACCGGCAACATATTCATTATCAAGAGAACCTAGGAGGAAGAATTTGCCAATATGATGCCAGGACATCCTACAGCAGTGGGTGATCTGATTCCAATGACTGTTAGGGACTATTTAGACAGAAATATAGTGTGAGAACCTGAAAACTACTCACTCACAGTTTACTAATCAGAAAACTTTGAACCATGGGAACAGATAACTTGTTGGTGATCATAATTTATGTTTTAATGTCTGGTCTTCTAAATATAAGAGTTATTATAAGAGAACGAGAGGTTCAGTGCACGAATTCAGGTCCGGCCAGCCTGCCCCAATCAGGCCAATCAGGCTGGGCCGGCAGGGGGGAGGGGCCGAAGGTGGTTGGTTGGCTGGCCCCGCCCCCTGGTCGAACTTCTGGTCGAACCCCTGATCTGGGGGGCAATTTGCATGTTAGCCTTTTATTATATAGCACACTTTGTGAAAACAGTTGTTTTTTATGGAATACCTTCCATGCACTAATAACCATTTTGAGTCACTTGTTTGCATTACTTTTAACAATCCTGCAAGATAATTGTCTCAACTCTGAGCCTCAGTGCCTAAAAATTAGGATAATTATCCCTACCTGTTGGACTTAAAAGAGATAATAATACTCAATATGCTTAGCACAGAACCTGGCATAGTAAAGGTTAGCTGTGCCCTAACTGGTTTGGCTCAGTGGATGGAACATCGGCCTGCAGACTGAAGGGCCCTAGGTTCGATTCCGGTCAAGGGCATGTACTTTGGTTTCAGGCACATCACCAGTGGCGGAGGTGCAGGAGGCAACTGATCGATGTTTCTCTCTCATCGATGTTTCTAACTCTCTATCCCTCTCCCTTCTTCTCTGTGGAAAATCAATGAAATATATATATTTTTTAGAAAAGGTTAGCTGTGATTACATTTATTTGTTCACATTTTACACATGGTAAAAATAAAACCTACGGTATTGGGCAACACAGTCAAAGACACTGTGGTCGAGATAAAACTCAAGGGTTAATGTACTTGCTTACAAAACCGAACTTTTCCCACTACCCTCTACTACATCTTGTATGTGCATGATAAATGAAGCCTCTTTAGTTAATTTTCTCATCAAAAATAACTCTCTTTCTTTAGCCCTTTGCCCATGCTAGGCTTTTGATGAATGCTTGCTTAGTTGCTCTCTTAACCTCAATAAGTCCTAGGCAGCTGCATTGCAGAAGTTGAGTAATTCCTGTATATGATTAAAGGCCTGTCCCTCAACTTCTTCATACCCCAGTAATGTGGCTGGCAGTAAACTGAGAAAAACAAAAATCAGGAAAAGCAGAAGTTGAAGCACTCCAAAAATCAGACTTTCACCCACGCAGACTCTTTTTTGGGGCTCTCAAAAACAACACAGTATCATATTGAACAATCTACCTGGTGTCCAAAAATAGTGGGCTGGGGAGTCAATGTCTGAGCATCTTGGCTTTCAGACACAGGAATGTACACCCTGGAGGAGTCCCAGGGGGCCCTTCTGGACTCACAAACTGGCCATAGTGAAACCTCACCTTGTGTTTCTCGTGGTGAAGGTTCGCAGTGGTAAAGTCCAGATGTCCAAGGCTTACCTCAGCCACCAGAGGCACAATTTCCAAGTCAGGTGGCTTTTGTTAAAAATAAACTAACCAGGTTGTCCTGGGGTTTTTCAAAAGAAATTGGTAAGGGGAGAGGGTAGTTAGTGAGAAAAGTAACTTTTAAAAATAGCTGAGTGCAACCCTATAAAATTGTTTATTTCAAATACCCAGGAATGCAAAATGTTATTATAATTACAAAAGATGTACTTCTTCCTTTAAAAGAAGAAAAGCGAACAAGGGAATACAACTTTTGGAGAAATAAAAGTTACTTTCTTATGTTGGACAAGTTTTTTCTTTTTTAAATATATTTTTATTGATTTCAGAGAGGAAGGGAGAGGGAGAGATAGAAACATCAGTGATGAGAGAATCATCGATCGGCTGCCTCCTGCACGCCCCCTATAGGGGACTGAGCCCACAACCTGGGCATGTACCCTGACCAGGAATCAAACTGTGACCTCTTGGTTCATGGCTTGACACTCAACCACTGAGCCAAATATTTTTATAATAAAAAATACTGTTTTCTCCTAATCTTTGGACAATTTATGTTTTAGGATAGTATGAGACATTTACCCTGGTTTTGACTAACTCCCAGATATGTTGCCAGGCATATGTCCAGCTCCAGACATGTATATCCTATTTAAAGAAGATCAGGGCTAGCTAAATAAACGCTAAAGTTCCTTCAACTTTGAGATGCTATGATTTTATGATTTTCAGATTTGTCTTTTATTAACATTTAATTCTTTTATATTGTCATTTAAGGATTGTCTATTTTTGTTGTTGTTATTCCTCACCTGAGGATATTTTCCATTGAATTTTAGAGAGAAAAGAAGGGAGAGGGAGAGACAGAGAGAAACATCATCGATGTGAGAGGGACACATCAATTGGTTGCCTCCTGCATGCACCCTGGCCGGGGGTGGAGTTCAAGTCAGCAACTGAAGTAGGTCCCCTTGACCAGAATCAAACCCACAAAACTTCAGTTTGTGGGCTGATGCTCTATCCACTGAGCCAAACCGGTTAGGGTGGTATTGTCTATTTTTAAAACTTTTAACAAAATTATAAATTCCTTGAAGAACTATAATGTACAGCATTGTCCCCCTTCAAAGCTTAGCCTTACACTTTCTCATAATATGTCATCAATAAATAGTAAATGAATGAATTTCAGTTTTCAAAGATGGTGTTGATTTATCACTTATAAAAGCACTTTCTGAACTGCCCCCAATGGGGTATAACATCAAAATAAATACAACAGAAATTTTTGCTTTCCAGAACCTTCATTTTCAAACACTAAATATCTAAAACATATATGTTGGAATCTTCTTTATGTAGTCTATGCACTAAAAGGTAAGATTTTCAAAAAAGAAGGTATTATACAAGAATGTATATTGAATATTTTGTGTGTGTTTATTAGATTTTTCCAACACCTTATAAAATCTACTTTATAAAATGGGATAAATAAATATCCACAGATAATTCTTCTTCAGAAACCAATTTGGAGAAATTAACTCAATAGCCACCTTTCTAATATTCTCTCCCATACTGCCTGGTCTTATGCTTCCCAATATGCGCGATTTTATTTCCCTTTGAATGAGATTCATGAGATTCATCACTGAACTGAAAGATGAAGAAAACATTCCAGCTAAATATGTGGCCAAAAGATACTTTTAATGTTTTTTTAATTGATTTTTAGATAGAGAAGAAGGGAGAGGGAGAGATGGAAACATCAATGAGAGAGAAATATTGATCTGTTGCCTCCTGCATGCCCCCTACTAGGGATCAAGCGCACAACTCAGGCATGTGCCCTGACTGGGAATTGAACCAATGACCTCTTGATGCATGGGACGATGCTCAATCCACTGAGCCACACCAGCAGGGCCAGATGCTCTTTTGATAAAACAAAGAGCTTAAAGTCCATGTTTCTATTAGATTTAGATTTAATTACTTGTTTGACCAGTTTCTAAATTTTTTGTGAGAGAAAAGTTAGATCTTGCATAAGCCATTTATTGAGTTTGCCTGATATATGCAGCCAATGTTTTGAAAGGTTTACTCGGATTGCTGCTGGGGTCCGACCCCAGCAGGTCCAGCGGTCCCCAAACGTGTGGACATGGAGGCAGCATTCAGTTCATCAGCATAGTTGGGTTCTCTCGCCTGGTTCTATCCAGGATCTCCAGCCAGGTTCTGCCCGGGGTCTCTTGCCATGTTCTCTCACTAGGTTCTCCAGCCAGGTTCTGTTTAGGTTCTCCAGCCAGGTTCGGTCGCCAGGTTCTGTGTCCAGGTTCTCCAGCCAGGTTCTGTCTAGGTTCTCCAGCCAGGTTTGGTCACCAGGTTCTAGTCAGGTTCTCTTGCCATGTTCTATCCAGGTTCCGGAGCCAGGTTCTGTCTGAGAATAGAACCTGCAAACTTTTGGCGTATGAGCCAACACTCCAACCAACTCAGCCACCTGGCCAGGGCTGAGTGGGGATATTTTGGGGTTTTATTCCCTTCCTAACTTCAGGAGAAAATCCCTACCTGGGGAAACAACCTTTCTCGGAGAGGTGACCTTGGTTAAAACACAGTGCCAAGAAGGTGAGAAAACATATTAAGAACAGTATGCCATATATGCCAGGTCCCTTGAAACAGCAAGGATGGACTGGCTCCTGGCAGATTGCTCTGTTGAAAACAGATAGTAACTGAAGAAGGATGAAAGAAGGAAGACCAGTTGGGAGGCTAAATGCAATAATTCAGGTTGCTTGGACCTGGAGATGGTGAAAAGTGGCCCACGTTGTAAGCAGAGTTGTTAGCAAGATTTGCTCATAGATTGGGCATAGGATTTAAAGGAATAGAGCAATCAAGCAAGACTGCCAGCCCTGGCTGGGTACCTCAGTTGGTTTAGAGCATCAGAGATTAGTGGTTTGGGAGGCAAAAATTTCTATGTCCTAAGTCCTACATAACTGAGTGAGCTTATTTAGTCACAAACCAGAACTATTAGTGGACTTCTCTATTGATTCAGAGACATTGTGTAACTAAATGAGGAAATAGATGATTTCAGCTCACAGAACACAAGATGCTATTTAAATGAACATTACTAGTATTATGCTTTCTAAATTAAAGATATTATTCATTACCATAATTATAATTTACTAAGTGTCTACCGCAACTGTCTCCTGATCAGTTACCTGTGGAGCACGGACTGGGTTTTTAGAGAAGCAGACCAAAAGAAACCAACACATTAAGCAGAATGGCCCTCAATCATTTTACCCACGTGACTCTGCCTCTGTCAGCCCCACCCATCTTCACTGGACCCAAACAAGAGGAAGGCCTTTGGGGTACCTGGTGGTGATGCTGTGGAGGGAGGAGCCCAAAATGGTAAGCTCAAATTTGAATGTGTAGGGCCAATGCATTGTCAGTCAGTGAAGCAACCGTGCTTGAGGCAAGCTTTCCTCGGCCTAAGACATTTGGGGAGACAAGAAAGACACTCTGGAATCCACTATGGACAGGTAAAAGGACAGTGCCCTTTGGGTAGCTTCATTGGTTTTCCTGCCAGAGCAAATCTGAGTAATGAGATTGGTACCTATCCTTTTCCTATCACTATCTGCTTCATAAGATCTGCCTGGTCAACATGCAGATTTATTTCTCTGGTTCTGTCTCATCTTCTGTTCAGATCTCTCTCTCTTCCATATTCAAAAGAACTTTTATGACCATGTGTTGACTTGTTCTGAGATTTTACTGCAGTTATAACTAATTTGTGGTAATTATGCCAACATAGTAAATGGTTATAGACTCAAATCATGAAAAGAAAATAGCAATACTACACTAAAACAGTAGTGGCAATTGTAGTAATAATTTTATAAGTATTCAACTGTAAAAATCACTTGAAGATAAACTTTCCTAGGGAGATTCTACTGAATAACTTAGTTACCTAGTGAGGAAATTTTTTTTAAATGCCAATATTCAAAATTAATTGCTTAAAAGTCACTATGATTGTGTGTATAATAAGGAGGAAAATTCAGTCAAGTAAATTATTTAATGTTGTATGTCCAATTGTTAGGCAGTTAATGGCATTTTTACTACCTACTCTTTCAATCTCTTTAGATGTGGCTGAACTTATTTCTTCTATGTGTATTCTGTAAGATTTTTCACAATGTCTTTGCATCTAGTTTATGTCAGTTAAGTTATTATCACAGAACTTAGTCTATTCCCGCTTTTATGATTATTACAAATGTTATGAGGATGATACCTAATCTATATACTTTATCTCAATTTACCTCTATTACAAAGAATGTACACAACACAATTAAGATTTTTAACGGCAGAGTAAGTGTTCTTCAGAAAATTTTCTCTTTTTTTTTTAACTCTCATCCAAGGATATTTTTTTCATTGATTTCCAGAGAGAGTGGAAGGGAGAGAGGAGGGGAGGAGAGAGAGAGAGAGAAACATTGATGTGAAAGGGACACACTGATCAGTTGCTTCTTGCGTGCACCCCTACTGGGGCTGAGGAACCTGCAACTGAGGTATGTGCCCTGGCATGCTAACCACTGAGGGAACCAGCCAGGGCAGAAAATTTTCTTGAGAGCAAAATTGTTGAATGAATGTCTGCTCAGTTTCAGTGAAATTTTGAAAACTGATCTAAGGTGCAGGTCAGAGGTAAAGGACTTAGTAGAGATACTTGTGTATAATGAAATGCAAAACAGTGGTAAAATCTGTAGTAGAAATTCAGAGAAAGACAAATAAAAAGGGAGAAAAAATCAATTCAACAGGAGGAAAAGAGAAATATGTAATTATCATCCAGGAAAATAATATCTGAGAGCCCATTGGTGACGGTACAGAGCAGGAGAGGAGGGCTTTGTCATAATTATTTTTAACCTGTCTGCCTCCAGGTTTGCACTGCTGGGGATGCAGCTAGTGTTCTGCCTGAGGGAGCACAGCTGTTCAAACAGCTGTCAATCTGGAGGCCTAAAAAACTGCCTCTGCAAAGTCCTTTGTGCCCAGAAAAGAAACCAAGAGAACAAGGTGCTAGAAACAGGCTCCTAGCTACAGCTGAAGGGAAGTGATGGATCAAGAAAGTTAAATAGGTCATGATCATGCAGGTCACTTCATTGTGATTGGTAACCTCTGACAGAAACAGTGAAGAGCTGTTGCATTTTCCTGTGGCGTGGGAAGTGAAAGTCCATCTGAATTCCTTTACCTCTGTCATGTCATTTTCTATAACTTTCAGAACACTTTGTCCGCATGGTAAGGGGTGCCTGCCACACTGCCTTCAGTGCATGATATAGTTACCATACCCCTCGTCCTGCCCTACTCCAGTCTTTCTCCTCCACGCAGCCCAGAAGGGGAGGTTAAATGTAAAAGGAACTTGTTAGTATGAGATGATGCTTAATCTATTTAAAACTGATTGGGCCACAAAGAGAGGATATTTTTTCTTTCTCTTCAGTATTTATTAAGCACTTGTTACGTATTCAAATTATATATGCTATGGGTTATTATATGATAAGTATGTAACAACAGTAATAGCAATGATTATGGTAATAAATCACTTTCGTTTTAAATAAATCCAATTAGTATCAGATCTTTGTTACCATCCATTTCAGATCCCTGCCAAATATGCATTTTTAAATCTAAAGTAATATAACTGCCTGATTTTTCTATTGTTTGCCATACATAATGTGTATATTGGTGATAAATCTAGTTCTCTGGTGCGGGATTTAAAGAGCATTCCAATAAGCTCCATGTGTATGAATTAAGACATTTAAATTGTGACAGCTATAAAAAGCTCTTGTCTTTGTTTGTTAACTTAATAAGATTGACAATTGAGTACTTAACTTTTAAATTCAGGGTCTTCCACATGTATTACTTCATTAAAGTAAATATTCTCAACACATGTCCACACAAAGACTGGTATATGAATGTTTGCAGAAGCTTTATGCACAATAGCTCCAATGTAGAAACAATCCACAGGTCCATCAACAGGTGAATGAACCAACAAAATGTGCTATATCCCTGTGATGGAATACCACTGTGCACTGGAAAGGAGCAAACTACTGATACATGCAACATCGTGAATTAATCTCAAAGTCATTAAGCCAAATGAAAGAAATCAGACACAAAGGAAGGGACAATGTATGCATCATATGAAATTCTGGAAAATGAAAAGTAATTTATAGTTACAGAAATCGGATTATCGGTTGCCTGTGGGAGAAGGGAAGAACCGATGGGAATAAGAGAATGAGGGAACTTTGGGGAAGGGGTATCCTAGCCATGTTCTGGATCTTGGTTGTGGTAGCAACTTGGGGTATTTACATCTACCAGTATTCATAGAACTGTACATTTTAAATGGGTGAAATATGTAAATTATACTTCAATGTAAAAAAAAAAAAAAGGAAAAAAAAGTTTCAATTCTCTTGCCAGCAAACGGTATTCAAATCCCTGGCTGGGTGTTTATTTTTACAAATTCTTTGCACTTCTGCTTAATGCCATTAGGTGGCAGCATTATTTTCACAAATCGGATAAATACATTTCTGAAAAAGATTAGGACAAAAACCAGACACTTTTAGTACTTTGGGATCAACCACACTGTATTGTGTGTGTTATGTTCATAACTGCAAAGAATTTTGAGTTATCAGAGAGCATTTCTACATATTCAATTCAAATAGTGCTTATGATATGCAAGACACTGTCCTAGGAACTAGGTAACAGAAAAAGAACTGGTCCCTGTGTGTGAACACAGCATAATATTTAGATCACATTTCCAAGTTAAAAAAGCAGCAGAATGCAAAATTACACATGAAATCAGTCTCATCAAAATCATGTATATGTAATCGTGCAAAAGACCAGAAGGAGAAACGTAATTTTAACAGTAATTGTCATTAGACATTGATATTCCGCATTGTAAAATTCTTTAATATTTTAAATTTTATAACTTTCTACTTTTTT
>NW_006290777.1:253983-264606 GCF_000327345.1 Myotis davidii
ATTTTATATTGTCAGGGCCCTGCCAGGCTCCACCCCCACCACAGGGATGTCATATGGATAGTGAAGCTCTCTAGAGCAGAACCCATCCATGTCTTTTAGCATATATATATATATATATAATGTTTTTTATTTTTTTACTCATAAAGTGACACTTTCAAAACAGAGTCTAGCCTGGCTGGTTGTCTCGGTGGTTGAGCATTGACCCATGAATCAGGAGTCTTGCCAGCAAACGGTATTCAAATCCCTGGCTGGGTGTTTATTTTTACAAATTCTTTGCACTTCTGCTTAATGCCATTAGGTGGCAGCATTATTTTCACAAATCGGATAAATACATTTCTGAAAAAGATTAGGACAAAAACCAGACACTTTTAGTACTTTGGGATCAACCACACTGTATTGTGTGTGTTATGTTCATAACTGCAAAGAATTTTGAGTTATCAGAGAGCATTTCTACATATTCAATTCAAATAGTGCTTATGATATGCAAGACACTGTCCTAGGAACTAGGTAACAGAAAAAGAACTGGTCCCTGTGTGTGAACACAGCATAATATTTAGATCACATTTCCAAGTTAAAAAAGCAGCAGAATGCAAAATTACACATGAAATCAGTCTCATCAAAATCATGTATATGTAATCGTGCAAAAGACCAGAAGGAGAAACGTAATTTTAACAGTAATTGTCATTAGACATTGATATTCCGCATTGTAAAATTCTTTAATATTTTAAATTTTATAACTTTCTACTTTTTTGTAGTATTCAAGGTAACAACCATCAAATATTGCTCTTATACTTTTAATTATACATATATACATATAATATATATAAAAGGTTCAATGACCAGTAGGGGACATACAATAAGCAGTGGATCAATGATTCTCTCTCATCATTGATGTTTCTATCTCTCTCTCCCTTCTCCTCTCTGAAATCAATAAAAACTGTTTTTTAAAAAACAGAATCTAATTGGAGAGACAGGTATCAGCAAGCAATTGATAACAAAGGAGGAATGCTTTGATACCAACAAGGTGGGGAACAATGAGGAACTGCAAAAGGCTTTCTTGTTATCATTTGATTTTTGCCTAGTAATCTTGTGATAGTGGTGGTAAGAAAGATCTTACTAGAACAGTTGAAACTGTGGCTTTGAAGGACATGTAGGTTTTGCCCAATAGAAAAGGGTAGGGAAGCTCTTAGTCAGAGGAAGTGCCATCAGCAAGATGTCTAGAAATAAAGAGGAAAGGAGATTAGTGACCAGGGTCCTGCTGCACTAGGGGGCCTAATGTGATGGGGGAAATATTAGGAAAGAGGCCAGAAATGTAGATTAATGTTATGTTGGGGTCCAGCCCCAACAGGTCCAGGGGTTCCCCAAGGTGTGGACGGAGTTGGCGAAGAAAGAAGGACACGGAGGAGGAGGAGGAAGCGTTCAGGTGATCATCATCGCCAGGTTCCTTTTTATTGTCCTGTTACATCTGTATTTATACTATTTGATCTTAATCCTATCCATTCTATTCCAAAGGTTAGGGCGTTTCTTATCTCCATTCCAAGGTTACTCTCTATTGTTCTATTAAGCTACAAGGAAGTAACTGAAGGAGATCATTCTAAGTAAAGATTATGTAGTTTAAGCGTGATTGTTCGTAGTTAAAGTGATTAACTACCTGCCTGGCACTTAGTTAAGGGGTTTTACTGATAAAAATCCTCACCTGGGGAAACAACCTTTCTCGGAGAGGTGACCTTGGTTAAAACACATAGCGCTTAAGAAGGGGAGCAAACATATTAAGAACAGTATGCCCCGTACGCCAGGTCCCTTGAAACATAAGCTGAGCAGGTACAAATTTAAGAAATATCTGGAGGTTTGAATCAATACATTTAGATCATTAAATACGAGGAGTGAAGAGGGAGAAAAAACAAAGATGACCCCAGTATTATCTGAGATGGGGAAGTCAGAGGAGAGGCGGGACACGCAGGAAGAGGCTGGTTAGGAATACTATTTTGACCATCTTGAGTTTGAATTTTAGGTTAAGATCACAAAGAAAACCTGAAAATACAATTATGGGACTGAGGAACAAATCTGTCATTCCAAGTTAGCATCTAGAAGACAGCTGTGGGAGGAGATGGTCCTGTGGGCTCGAATGGCTTTGGGGTTCTTGCTCTCCCTCAACGGGTCACATATAAGTATGAGAAGGAGTTTATAATGGATTCCAGGCTCAGTAGGTCTCAGGCTTCCAGTAAATGAAACAAGAGCATCTTTGCTTTGGCCCAAGTAATTGCGGATCTTAAAACAGCTGAAGGAAAGCCTTGAGTGACCAGAGAATGAGCTGTGCTCCTGCATTCTCTTCCCTCCTCTCTCCCACAGCCTCCTGATGAAGCAGAGGAAGTTCCTTTACCACTTCAAAAACGTCCGCTGGGCAAGGGGTCGCCATGAGACCTACTTGTGCTATGTGGTGAAGAGGCGAGACAGTGCCACCTCCTTTTCACTGGACTTTGGTCACCTTCGAAACAAGGTATCAATTAACATGTGCTTCCCAGACAATTAAAAGCTAACACTTTGAATTAGTGTGAGCACTTTTAGAGCCGCCTAACCTGATGACGGTACTACTTTTAGTCTGTTTTGCATTCATCCCCACTAGATTCCTCAAATCTTCTTTTGTTTTCTTTTTACACGTCCCTGTAACCTTAATAGTTATGCCCCCAAAGATGTCATTTAATGTCCTCTTCATCATGTCCAGCACATTAATGCCACACCTTCTTTCAATGCCAAGAATCACTGCCCCCAAACGTTCCTTCCCTAACCCCAGCATCCAAATTGCCTTTGAGATTAAGGAAGAAATTAAAGGTAAGAGCCTTTTGATCTGGGGGGATATTATCAGCTCATTCAAGCTAAATTTTAAATGTGAAAAACAAATTGTGTTTTTTGAATTTTTGAAAATTAAGGGAGAAAATGTTATGAAAAATGATTGAGGACCAATTCTGTTTTCCAAGTGATTTCTATTCTCTCCTGCTCACACGGAGCATAGGCCAGTGAGTACGTTGAGCATGGCACAGCCCAGAAACAGGGAAGCCTCAATTGGTTGATTAAATCAATCTCTCAGCATATAGAACATTTGAGAATTACACTTCCAGGGAAACTTCTTTACCCCAATCCCAAAGGGTTTACATAATCTTCTACCAATGAATACTTCCTCCCTCGTAACATCTGGTCTTGTTGGAGTCCCAGAGAAGAACCCATGGGTGGAATGGCACTGATTAGCACTTACTTTGCTATTTAATTCTCTTTGCCTCCCTTGAGTATGTAAATTATCTCATCACAATTGTTTTACATTCTAATCTCTTCTATTTGGTCATATGACTAACTATATAAGGCTTTGTTGATACCAATCCTTTACTTCTCTCTCCTGTAATCCTTATAACACCAGCCCGGCCTATTTTATTTACTTTTTAAAATTACAATTTACTTACTTTATTTTAAACAATTTTATTTTTAATCTTTATTATTGAAAGCATTACATATGTCCCCATTTTTTCCCCCTTTGACCCTTTCTAGCTTGCACACACCTGCCCCAGGCTTTCACCAGGCTATTGTCTGTGTCCATGGCTTATGCATATGTGCATACAAGTTTGGTGGTTAATCTTTTCTCACCAGCCCAGCCTATTTTACTGATAAGATTAGAAGATCCAAGAATTGGGTAACTTGTCTTAGTCACATGACGGGTAATGGAACCAAGGTCTTCAGATTCTGGAACTTACGACTTCTCTGCAATACACAGTGGACTTGCTATGTCTCACTACTGCGGATATTATTACAATCACAGGGATCATACAACGAGCGAACATATTATTTAATTTGCTCTTGCAACACTCACTGTCTGCCTCACCATAATCCATCTTACCTTTTCCAGCCCTCCTGCCCATATATTTCCCACCAAGTGGTCCTGTGTATTTCGTGTGTGTGTGTGTACACTTCAGGTGTGTTTGTAACATCACTAGACACTTACAAGCCATTTGTTGTGCCTTCACTCCTCAAAGGCACAACACGAACTTCACAAACACAAATTAAATCTCTACTGAGATAGTGGGTTGCTACTCCATTCAAACTCAACTCAGTTGGTCCTCCCCACGCGACAGAAAACCCACACACAGCCTTTCCCCCTCTCTGCAGGGCCAAACTCATCCCTGCGCTTTTTCGAGCAGTTGTGTAACCTTTCAGTAACCTAAGGACAAAACTGTAGATGCTCCAACAAAGATCACCGTGGGAGGGAGGTGAGTTAATGCCTGCAAAGCTATCAGCTCAGTAAACATGAGCCGAGTCCTCCGCTCTCTCCCCAGTCGGGTTGCCACGTGGAATTGCTCTTCCTGCGCTACATCTCCGACTGGGACCTGGACCCTGGCCGGTGCTATCGCGTCACCTGGTTCACCTCTTGGAGTCCCTGCTACGACTGTGCCCGGCACGTGGCTGACTTCCTGAGGGGGAACCCCAACCTCAGTCTTCGGATCTTCACCGCGCGCCTCTACTTCTGCGAAGATTACAAGGCCGAGCCCGAGGGCCTGCGGAGGCTGCACCGCGCCGGGGCCCAAATCGCCATCATGACCTTCAAAGGTAGGAGGGGACCCTTCTGCTGGGCTCAGGGCAGCAGCTGTCACCCAGGATGGCAATTCAGACTCAGATGAGTGAGGGGGAAACTCGAGGGACGGAAAATTGTACCAGGATTCTAGTTCACTTTAGGAGCCCAAAATTATCAGCTAGAATTGGAGGGGAAGAATGAATGGCTTGGACACAAGGATGAGAATTAAAAGGAGGCTGGGGATTTCTTGATTTCCTTTTGATTTGGGATCTGAGTATATTGCCCCCCCCCCCTTCCTTTTACAGATTACTTTTATTGCTGGAATACTTTTGTGGAAAATCGTGAAAGAACTTTCAGAGCCTGGGAGGGGCTGCATGAAAACTCAGTGCGTCTGTCCAGGCAGCTTCGACGCATCCTTCTGGTAAGGGGCTCCTTCGTTTCTCGTTTTCTTTCTTTCTCAGTCATCTTTTCCTGGAGCTGTTTTCTTTGCTTCTGTTTCTTACATTTTCATGTGGGTGAATGTACACTTCATGTGGGTGTTTGTACATTTATCACTCTTCTTATTTTTCTTCTTATGAAAACCTTATTTTCTCTGTGTGTGTTTTTAATTATTGTTTTCATTTCTCCTACCATTGACTCTGCTCTTCTGTTTTACAATTCAGAGCCCTCTGCTAAGATGCCTTGCCCTTCCCTTCTCTTTCCTCACTCACGTGTCTTCATTCTGTTAGACTCTCCTCAGCATTTATTTCCCTCCAGGCAAAAGTCCTTCCTCTCCTCTTCCTGGCTCCTCTTCCTCCTCCCTCCCAACTCAGTTTCTTCCAAAATGTCACAAAGCCATCCACTCAGTTTATTTCTCTCTTTCTCTACAGCCCCTGTATGAGGTTGATGACTTACGAGATGCATTTCGTACTTTGGGACTTTGATACCAGCCTCCGAGAATGTCAAGTACAATGAGATATCCCTGAAGACAGTGGGTAAAAGAACAGTCCTTCGAGAATTCTCTTTCTTCAACTCTTAATGTTTTAGAGTTTAGAGACATAATATTCATATATCTGACTTTAAAAATATATATGTCTTGAAAATAGAGAAGGAATACAGGCCCAGCCCAGCAATGCTGCAACTGGTGCTGTTTCTAATGCAACTGTGCCCCCTACTGGGAAATGACAGAACTGCAGAGTCTGGGAGCACCTACCGTGTCAATATTCTATGACATGTTAGGCAAGGAGAAAGCAGAAGATAAATCCTTAAAAGCATGGTGAGAGGATAAAGTGTTTTCAGAATCAATATCTTTTTTTATTTGATTCATTCTGAGTTTTCAATGATATCAGATTTTTCCACACTTTTCCTTTGGGGGGCACTTTCAAGTGAACAAGCTATTAGGCCATGATCTACAGAACCTCTTAATGAGAAGCTCTTCGTGATTGTAACTCCAAGCCATCTCCTTAAAGAATTAATACTCAAGCATGCACTGTATGTTTTAATTGTCTGAGGCATATTTTTTATGTTTGCTTATAAGAGGATTTTTTCTTGGTATGGAATATCATGGTCACCTTCAGGCTATCCTCCTATATAATAAAAGGCTAATATGCAAATCAACTGAACTGTGGAAGGACCGGTCACTATAACACACACTGACCACCAGGGGGCAGATGCTCAGCGCAGGAGCTGCCCGCTGGTGGTCAATGCACTCCCACAGGGGGAACACTGCTCAGCCAGAAGCCGGGATCACGGCTGGCGAGTGCAGCGGCAATGGCGGGAGCCTCTCCCACCTCTTCGGCAGGACAAAGGACCCCTAGGGGGCTGTCCGACTGCCGACTTTTTAAGAAGCTGACAGTTGGACATCCTCCAAGGGGTCCCAGACTGTGAGAGGGCACAGGCCAGGTTGAGAGACACTCCCCCCCCACCCCCAGTGCATAAATGTCATGCACCAGCCTCTAGTCATACAATAAAGGGCCTTAAAATGAATATGAGGATTGTGAAAATGATACCCCAAATGAGCTGATGCTTCCAATAACAAATCTAGAAATACACATCCTTTTAAAAAATTTAGAAACCAAAACATGATAATTAATGAATGCTTATAAGGGAGTGGCTTGAATACTGAGAAGAGAAAAATCTATTTTCTGCTATGGGTCTTTAACCTCAGCAATGTCAACCAGGTCATGGTTTTCTGCTTTTTATATGTGTATGATGCTTCTCTCAAAGAAATGTTCACTATGTAAGAGAATATAACAGAAGAGAATAATATTTGAGAGGGCAGAGAATATCAAATGCACAATTATGTTGTTTTATTCTTATTGTATATGTTTTTCATGTATCCATTCATATTGTATATTATGCTATATTGTGTCTAATATTTTTGTTATAATTTTCTTTTTAGATATATTAAAATTGATTCCTTAATGTCTCATAAATTTATACCTTTAGAAATGAGTCTAATAAATTATATAATTATAACACATCTACCATGTCATAATGTTGCTATAGAACCATTTTCTTGATTTTTAGTAATTTTTTTCCACAGCAAATTTGAGAAGCACAGACAGAGGGTGCAGAAAGGAAAACAAGAACCTACCAATGAGTGTCAGAAGGCACACCCAGCCGAAACCGTTTTGGCTCAGTGGATAGAGCGTCGGCCTGCAGACTGAAAGGTCCCAGGTTCAATTCCGGTCAAGGGCATGTACCTGGGTTGCGGGCACATCCCCAGTCGGGGATGTGCAGGAGGCGGCTGATCGATGTTTCTCTCTCATCGATGTTTCTCTCTCATCGATGTTTCTAACTCTCTATCTCTCTCCCTTCCTCTCTGTAAAAAATCCAATAAAATATATTTAAAAAAAAAAAGAAAAATGAAGGCACACCCAGAGGAAAAAAGGAGAAGAAAAAAAGGGACATCAAAGGAGTGGCATAAATGAAGATAAAATAGGAAGTGGTTAGAAAGATAATAAGGGCTTCAGTGAAATGGTGGGTTGAAGAATAAATGGGCAATAAAAAAGGGGGGCAGTAAAACATTGGGAATGAGTAGCAACAATCAGAAATTATACTCTCATGAAGTTTGATTGTGTATGAGAGAAAATTATAGGATTTTTATTGCTTTGATTTGCCCACTATTTGCCCTTAGAAGGTTATCTGAATATAAGAAGCCCTTGATACATGAGCTGTGCTGATTGATTCAGCATCTTAAACTGGGCTACAAGTCAAGCTCATCAACAGATCCTTAATTCTACTGAGATTGCTTGCAACCGTACTGTAATTTCTCTTGCATGGGAGGCCACAAATAGTAAATATCTGCTGGTTCCAGGGAAGGCAAGCAGCTGTGTTTGTTCTGTGATAGACTAAGTTAGCTGATGCCAGGAAATTATGCAGTACATTCGTCAAGGGCAATTTTGTCTGGTCCTACTGAGTGGAGGGGCAATAAGATACTCATCAAAATTTAAGGGTTACCAGAATCCATCACTCATAAAAAATGTCAAGGTAAATTAAGGATAATTTTTTTTATTATTGGTTTCAGAGAGGAAGGGAGAGGGAGAGAGATAGAAACATCAATGATGAGAGACAACCATTGGCCAGCCGTCTCTGGCAAGCCCCCCCCCCCCCCCAGGGGATTGAGCCCCCAACCCAGGCATGTGTCCTTGACTGGAATTGAACCTGGGACCCTTCAGTCCGAAGGCTGACACACTCTATCCACTGAGCCAAACCAGCCAGGGCAGATTAAAGATAATTTTTTAATTGATTTTTTACAGAGAGGAAGGGAGAGGCATAGAGAGCTAGAAACATCGATGAGAGAGAAACATCGATCAGCCGCCTTCTGCACACTCCCTACTGGGGATGTGCCCACAACCAAGGCACGTGCCCTTGACCGGAATCGAACCCGGGACACTTGAGTCTGCAGGCTGACGCCCCATCCACTGAGCCAAACTGGTTAGGGCAGATTAAGGATAATTTGATAGACTAGGTTATGGCCTGGCATCTGAACTATTCTAAGGTTTATGAGTTTTTCAAGGGTCTAGAAACATATTTGAGACTGAAAAGTAACCAAACACTTCTAAAATCCCCAAATCCCCATTGCTAAGTTCCTGCAGAATCAAAGTAAATAAATGTGGGGGTTTTTTTGGTTTTGTTTTTTGTTAATCCTCACCTGAGGATATTTTTTCTATTGATATTTAGAGAGAGTGGAAGGGAGAGAGGAAGGGGGGGGGAGAAACATTGATGTGAGAGAGACACATGGATTGCTTGCCTCCTGCACTTGCTGACCCAGGGATTGAACCTTCGACCCAGGTACTTGTCCTTGACTGGAGTTGAACCTGTGACCCTTTGGTGGGCAGGCTGGTGCTCTAATCACTGACTCACACCAGCCAGTGCAATAAATGTCTAATTAAGTGTCAAGAAAATATAACATGCCAATTAGCCAATTGTAACTCAGTTTATATGCAAATTTAATGTTACATATATATACACACACATAAATATAAATATAGACAATTGATGTGTAGTAGGGTCCCTTGTCTATATTTAATTTTTTTTTCTGTATTATGTTTTGACACCTTAAACAACCTTTCTGACCCTCCTGGGGCTAGTCAATTCTGAGAGATAGCAAGAACTCAGCTGGCCCTTCATGCCGGTGTCCAACCCCAGCGGGTCCAGGGGTCCCCAAAGGTGTGGACGGAGTCGGCGAAGAAGGAATGACACGGAGACAGCGTTCATTTGATCAGCAGCCTTGCCAGGATCTCTAGCCACAATCTCCAGCCGAGTTCTGTGTCCATGTTCTCTTGCTAGGTTCTCCAGCCAGGTTCGGTTTAGGTTCTCCAGCCAGGTTCAGTCGCCAGGTTCTGTAGCCTGCTTTTTGTCTTGTTACATCTGTATTTATACCAGTTGATTCTAATCCTATCAATCTCTATTCCAAAGGTTAGGGCGTTTCTTATCTCCATTCCAGGGAGAAGATTATGTACTTAAGCATGATTGTTTGTAGTTAAAGTGATTAATTACCGGCCTGGCAGTTGAGGTTTTATTCCCTCCCTAACTTCAGGGGGAAAATCCCTACCTGGGGAAACAACCTTTCTCGGAGAGATGACTTTGGTTAAAACACATAGTGCCAAGAAGGTGAGCAAATATATTAAGAACAGTATGCCATATATGCCACGTCCCTTGAAACAGCACGGATGGACCGGCTCCCAGCACCTTCATATGCAAACTAACTAGTCCAGAGCCATCCCTCCTCGGTTTGGCCTGTACACCCCCAGGAAGCAATATTCTTCTTCCTTCATCATCCCAGGCCTAAGTACCAGGCAACTAGGAACCATCCCTATAGGTTAGAGCCCAGTGAAATTATTTAAACTAGCTAATCTTTTTTTTTTAAATATATTTTATTGATTTTTTACAGAGAGGAAGGGAGAGAGATAGAGAGTTAGAAACATCGAAGAGAGAGAAACATCGATCAGCTGCCTCCTGCACATCCCCCACTGGGGAAGTGCCTGCAACCCAGGTACATGCCCTTGACCAGAATCGAACCTGGGACCTTTCAGTCCGCAGGCCGACGCTCTATCCACTGAGCCAAACCGGTTTTGGCTAAACTAGCTAATCTTAAACTATTTACCCTGCCCTGCCTTGCCCTTCTCCCCGGAAACCCCAATAAAGGCTGTGTCCTAAACCTTCTGTTCCCTCCTGTCTCCTGTCTCCTGACTGCTCTTCCATGTGGCTCTATGTGGCATGCAGTGCCTCCTGTCTCTAGGACCTTTGAGTATAGTAAACTTTTCCTAAGTCTCTTTTCCCTCTTGTGGCTGCACTTGACTGATCATCTCATAAAAGAATATAAAAACACCCTCCCACACCCAAGGGCCCAGACGGTATGGCTCAGTGGTTGAGTGCCAGAAGCCGGTCCATCCTTGCTACTTGACACAGTTGCTGCAGGGAAGAAACATCTGCACAGCATATGTTCCATGGGACCTGGCATCTATGGCATACTGTTCTTAATATGTTTGCTCACCTTCTTGGCGCTATGTGTTTTAACCAAGGTCACCTCTCCGAGAAAGGTTGCTTCCCCAGGTAGGGATTTTTCCCTGAAGTTAGAGAGG
>NW_006290777.1:264952-283490 GCF_000327345.1 Myotis davidii
CCCTCCTTTGTCTCCTAGAATGCAGGAGATAAATCTTTCATGTGAAAAGTTCCCTGCCTATACCAGGAGAGTAGAAGGTGGAAGGCATCCTTATCACTAGGGCAGAGAATTAGGGCCCAGAAAGCTGAATAAACAAATTTGTTACTTCAATTTACTCCCCAAACCCAAATCCCATTTGTTTTGTCAATTATTCACAAATATATTGTTCCTCAGTCTAAAGACTTAAAGTTTTCTGTGCTGGTCACTTCTTAAGTCACCTCTATATATATAAAAGCCTAATATGGAAAGTGTCCCCTCAGGAATTCGACTGACTAGGAGTTCGATTGCTCACTATGATGTGCACCGATCACCAGGGGGCAGCACAGAATGAAGGAACGCCCTGCCGGCAGCCACTAGAGACCCTACCCATGCACAAATATCATGCACTGGGCCTCTAGTAGTTTTATAAAGCTCCATACATAACAACATTTGTTTTTCTCCTGCTAATCTGTTTTATGTCAATTTTTTAAAATATATTTTTATTTATTTCAGAGAGTAAGTGAGAAAGAGAGAGAGAAAAACATCAATGATGAGAGAGAATCATTGATTGGCTGCATCCTGCATGCCCCCCTACTGGGAATAGAGCCCACAACCCAGGCATGTGCCTTTGATCAGAATTAAACCCGGGACCCTTCCGTCCATGGGCTGACAGTCTAGCGGCTAGAGCTAGCCACTGAGCCAAACGGGCTAAAGAATGTCTTATGTCAATTTAATTATCAGACCAACCATAGAACCTAGAAGGGAAGAAGGAAAAATTTTTCCACTCTTAGAAGACTAAATTTCTATGATACACAATACATTTTTTATTTTGTTTTTGCATAAAGTCTTAAGCTAGTGTAAATGAATGTGTATTTTAGTATGACTTTATTGTTCTTTATTCCTCATCTAGGGGGTAACTTCCATTTCTTTATGGAGTAAAGTTTTGAAATAATATATAAAACTTTAAGTAAGGTTGAAAAGTTTACTACC
Organism: Myotis davidii; assembly: GCF_000327345.1. Taxonomy (NCBI): domain Eukaryota; kingdom Metazoa; phylum Chordata; class Mammalia; order Chiroptera; family Vespertilionidae; genus Myotis; species Myotis davidii. The sequence continues at coordinate 265,961 of NW_006290777.1, forward strand.
TTGTGGTATGAGGAAATTCACAGGAAACATGTGACCTTTCATGGAAATGTGATTTGGGATACAGCTAGGAAGTTGTACAAACATTTTCATATTCAGAGACTTGGGTATTTAGGAATATATAGGGTAATTTTTCTTATTACTTTAAGACAGATTATTTTATCTCTACTGTCCACCTGGATATATATAATCTCTCATGCAGCTCTAATTTTATATCATCACTAGAGGCCCAGTGCACAACATTCGTGCACTGGGGGGGGGTTGTCCCCTCAACCCAGCCTGCACTCCCTCACAGTCCGAGGGGTCCTTAGCACTGCCGTGGAAGTGGTGGGAGAGACTCCAGCCACCTCCACTGCACTCACTAGCCATGAACCCAGCTTCTGGCTGAGCAGCGCTTCCCCTACCTCCCATGAGAGTGCACTCACCACCAGAGGGCAGCTCCTACATTGAGTGTCTGCCCTTGGTGGTCAGTGCACTATAGTGACTGGTCATTCCGCCATTCGGTCAATTTCCATATTAGCCTTTTACTATATAGGATTCTAGAAAGCACTGTTCAAGTTCTCTACCTGATAACCAGTCAGAATCTGGGAGAATATTTCTGGCATTTACCTATCAGAGGATATGGCTGACCCACCAACATCACCTTCACAAAAATTCCATAGGACAATTTACTCCTCTCCCAAGAGTATATCATACTACAGTAGCCATGCTTTATCCTAGCAATCTGCTTATGTGTACTATCACAAGCCCAGGAAGAGCCGCAGATAAGATACTTGATAAGTTTTGGTATAAAGTAAATGCATCACATACCAAGAGACAACCCAAGCTACAGATATTGGCTGGTTTGTTTCTTCTCCTTCTTCTTCTTCTTCTTCTTCTTCTTCTTCTTCTTCTTCTTCTTCTTCTTCTTCTTCTTCAATATTTTTATTGATTTCAGAGAGGAAGGGAGAGGGAGAGAGATAGAAACATCAGTGATGAGAAAGAAACACGGGATTGGCTGCCTCCTGCACGCCCCATACTGGGGATTGAGTGCACAACCCAGGCATTAACCGTGACTTCCTGATTCAAGGGTCAATGCTCAACCACTGAGCCACACCAGCTGGGCTGGTTTGCTTCTTGTTATCTCTCTTATCTCCAACCCAAACTGGAAGCCTGCCCTTCCCCCCCCCCCTTTTTTAAGCTACTTAAGGTGATAGAGTTAATCAATCCTTTAGATTCTCAACTTCAAGACCGCTCTCTCTTCAGATATACCCTTCCTGGATCTTCTAGGTCACAAACCAGCATCCAGCCCGAATAGAAATAAAAAGTCAATGTCCGAGGAAGTGCTGGCTGGTCTTCCTCTGATTCCTTGCCATGTCTAATGCTTGATGCAGTGGGAAGGGTATGTGACCCAAAGGCAGGTTCTGGGTACTTGCACGCCATAGTTGGGTGCACAACAGTTATATCTAGGTTCTATTTCATACAGGTGTCCAAGCTTCATTCCTGGTTCTGTAGACCATAACAACTCACTGATACATGCATCACCTCTGATCCACAAATCACTAAATATTGCCAATGTCTCAAAAATATAGGAAATAGAATGTATTTCCTATTAATCTCATAAAAATATTCAGAATCCTGGCAAGAACAGATGGCACAATTGAACTATTCATAAAGGTTTAAGGAACCAAAAAGAGATAGTGACATGTTCTGGGGTTAGTAACAGCTCAGAAGCTGTCCCATCTCTTGGCCAAGAGACCAGGGGCAGCTGTGAATTTCCAGGACCTGGCACAGATTGGACAGAGCTTGTCTGAAGTCACACATCACTGGGGAGGCAGACACTGGTTAGCTTGATGCATAGCAAGCTGTTCTAATCTTTGAACCATGAAGTCTGCACAGCACCAACAACCGCCTCTGAGTGTTAATCAAATAAAATCTGCCCTTAGGGTTTTAAAGCTGCTGTGGCCCATAAAAATTGGTTCTTTCTTCCTTCTAATTTACAACCTATGGTGGCTTCATGTACTCTTTATCATAGACAAGATCTAAATTCAAAATTGAGCCGAGAGATCAAATATATTCAAATCAGTGAGCCACAGAAGTTTGTGAAGGCCTGCATAAAGACTGGTGAAGTTGAACTAGAGTCTTAAAAACACCAAATCAGTACATGATAGAATGATAAAATTAGAAGGAACCTATGGTGATCATCTACTTGGAATACAAACTTACACACTTTTTTGTCTTAAGAAGTTTTCAATGGCTATGTATTCCTAATGTAATGTGGGTTTTTATGGTTGTTGTTTTTTAATCCTCACCCGAGGATGTTTTTATTGATTTTTAGGGGAGGGAAGAGAGAGTGGGCGGAGAGAGAGATGTGAGAGAGAAGCATTGCTCAGTTGCCTTCCATACATCCCTCCCCAACCCAAGACACATACCCCGAATCAAACCAACAACCTAGGTATGTGCCCTGACCAGGGAAATCAAACCTGCCATCTTTTGGTGTAGGGGACGACACTCCAATCAACGGAACTACCCGGCCAGGGCTAATGCTATGTCTTCGCATTGGTTTATACAAAGAGAAGATTTCATAGTACATACTACAAAGTAAATATGGCAATAATTTATATAGCAATGGAAACTTGAGCTCAGAATTCCATCCTGTGTTCCAGGATGGCTCAGCTGTCTCATAATTTTAATTTATTCAAGTTATTGTGAATTTTTCTTGGGCACAGGGCCTGGTGGTTTTATTCAGGCTTCTCTTAACATTGGTTATTCTCAGTTATAAAACAGTTATTCAAGATGATCCAATGGAGTCTTGCATGAAGATTGTGATTTTCCCTGATAATTTAAGAACCATAGTTGGATAAACACTGTCTTGGCATTTCAAAGGAGGCCAATTCTCAGTAAGTTTAGGATCTCACTGAAGTGTAGTGACTATTTTTAGCTCTAGACACGCAAATAGCATCCTTCTTATTAGATTGTGGACAGGTCAAAACCCATCATCCAGGCCTGGAGACTGGTAGACACATCGGTGTTTTCACTGCTCTGAGTTCTTGGATAAGGAGTTTGTTAACTCAAGTTTGTTTGTTCCTCTGTCTCCAGCTTTGTCTCTGACTCCCATGGTGCCTGTTTACTCTTTGGTGACAATTTCACTAGGCAATAAAGCAAGGCTGTCCAAGCTCACAGAAAACTCATTTTAATTTAAAGTGAAAAATATATCTTTCATGATGAAAGATCAGCTGTTTTCAAATTTGAGATGAGAAAACAAGTCAGCATTAGGGGATTGATTCCAAGTATAAGGAAAGGACGATTGTTAACATTAAATACTAGAATGAGGGTCCACAGCTTGCTTCCTCCAGATGCAGCGCTTCTCAATCTGTGGGTCGCGAACAATGAAAATACATCCTGCATATCAGATATTTACATTACGATTCATAACAGTACCAACATTACAGTTATGAAGTAGCAGCGAAAATAATTTTTTGGTTGGGGGTCACCACAACATGAGGAACTGTATTAAAGAGTCGCAGCATTAGGAAGGTTGAGAACCACTGCTCCAGAGGCTATTTCCCAAATTGTAAAATATGGAGGGAAATAGAGATCTAATATGTAAAGAAAATTGTAAGAAATGCTCCTTTTCCCCTGGCCAGGTAACTCGGTTGGTTAGAGCGTTGTCCCAATACACCAAGGTTGTGTGTTCAGTCCCCTGTTATGGCACATACAAGAATCATCCGATAAATGCATAAATAAATGGAACAATAAATTGATGTTTCTCCTTCCCTTTCTCTCTGTCTTTAAATCAATAAATAAGTAAATCATTTCTTTAAAATGCTCTTTTTGTTACAAACTAATGCTTTTTGGGGGGTGAGACTGTACAGTGGTGTGACACGAAGCTTAAACTCTGGAGACAAAATGGTTTAAAACTCGTAGCTCTATGGCTTTGCTCAAATCACTTGAACCTTCTGTGCCTCAGTTTTCTTATTTATAAAGTGAGGATAATGATAGTATTCACTTGGTGGAGCAGTGAAGATGAAACTGACTCACACATATGAACCACCTCTAACAGAGGACATAATGAGTCATATCATATATGTTTCCTGTTTTTATTCTTTCTCCCCATCAAACCCAGTACATATAAAATTTAATTGTCCCTATTTGTTTACAAGGCTGCTCCTCCCAATTATACTGAACCTTGTAGGTTTCCCAAGAGCCTATGGTATATTTGGAGGAAAAACCACTTAATCTATAACTTTGGAAAGAAAAAGGAGTCAGGACTAGAGACAAAGCTGTGGGATAATGAATATTAATAGCTATCATTTATTGAATGCTTAGCATATTCTATCCAAGTTGGTTTAAATACTTTATATGTATTATCTCATTTGATTCTCCTAACAACTCTATGCTAAAGTACTTTATTGTCCATTTTGTAGAGAAGGGAACAGAAGCACAAACACATGAAGTAAAGAATTTGAACAGTCTGGAGGTTTCAGTCTGTTCTCTTCACCACCAGAAATCATATTACAATATGCATACAGTATAGGTTGGGCTGGTATCCAGTACAATAGAGTGCAGCCAGACTAGTTATATGATCAGTTGATGCCCTTTTCTGATTTTGTTGGTGCTTGGGTAATAGTGGTTGTTGATGACAATCACTCCTGATTACAGGTGGTAGTTGAAGCTATGGAAACGGATGAGATCTCCTGGGGAGTGTGTTTACACAGTATGAAAACGCTGGTATTTAAGCACCATGAAAGCAGAGATAGGCTCTGTTTTATCCATTGCTTTGTTTTATCCATATCCCCAGGTTGGTTTTATCCAGCCTCTTGAACAAATAAGTGACTGAGAGGTGATAATCTTGCAAAACGCTGATATTTTAGGAGTAGAAAGAGTAAGAAAAACCTAAGAAGAAAACTGAAAAGAAGGGATCCAGGAGACAATGTGTCATTGATGTCAAAGAGTTCCAAGAATAATGTGGTCAAATACATAAATACTACAAGTGGGTAAAGGAAGATAAAGATTGAAGAGACCCCATCAGTGTCTTTAAAGTTTTCCAAAGAGCTGAGGGTCAGAAGATAAGGAAATAGAATAATGAGTACACACTCTTATTATAAAAACCTTAGCTGGAAAGAAATGGACACACAAGAGTAAGAGATAATTGGAGAGAAAAGGGAGGGTTACCTTTCTTGTCTGGCATATAGAGTTTCATTAATGACATTTTAAAAGTTCTGATAGATATTTAGAAACTCCACAAAATTATCCTAAAGTTCATCTAGAAGAAGAAACATATGAGAACACCAAGAAAATTCTTAAAAACAAGACAAATGAAGGGGCTTACCTCTTAGTTCCTTAGCCTCCTCCTTTCTACTTTTCTATTCTAACTCAGCTACAGACTCTTGGTGATGTTATCAATTAAAACTATTTTGTTTTCAAAATAATTAATCCATTCTGATTCTGACTGTAACATACTACTCTTCAAGCTCGATTGTCTGCACCTATTTAATGATCTTATCAAGATTTCCTTCTTCAAGCTCGATTGTTTGAATATACCTCTGCACCTATTTAATGATCTTATCAAGATTTCCAGCTCATTGCCTTTCAGACTTTTCCCAAACCAACAGCCCTCTCCTTTTTTTATTTTTTAAAAAAATCCATCTCAGAAGCATACTAATCTGAAGCTTCCTTACCCCACCCCATTCTTTTTATTGCTACCCTCTGCCAAAGTCCTAAACCTGGCTAACCCTAACCATCAGCAGTCTCCATGCCTGCACCTTATCATCTCAGTGCAACTGAAGAATGACACACAAGAGGGCAAATTAACGACTATAAATGCATGACCACTATAAATTCATAACCACTGTTGCAAATAGGCCCATATAACCATAGGGAATCTACTCAATTTCTCTTGTCACCTCACTCTCCCCACCTTGAGTGTGAGGAGATGGAGATTGGTGAATATATTTATACTCTGGTAGAGAGAAAAGTCTAAGTATTGTCAAACACAAAAACAAGACAATTTAGTTACAACTTTGATGTCCTTTATTGGGGGGATGGGGGAAAGAGCGGGACAATTTATGGACTGGGGAGTACAGTGCCTTACAATCAGCGGAACACCTTTCCTGAAAGATGTTTTATAGAATATTAGAAGCAACAAAATAAAAACAGGGCATAATTGGCTAAAAGGTCTGGGATTTCTTAGAGAGCTAGCAGGTCCCATTTTCTAGGTATGTGCATGAGGCCAACACTCTAACCACTGACCAACACAGGCCAAGGCTGGCTCAAATACATTTTTATTTTTTAAGTGTTTTTGTTTGTTTGTTTTTTAGAGAGAGTGGAAGGGATGGGGAAAGACACAGAAAGAGAAACATCAATGTGAGAGAGACACATCAATTGGTTGCCTCCACGCTTGCAACCAACATATGTGCCCTTGACCAGAATCAAACCTGGGACCCTTTAATCTGCAGGCAACGCTATTCCACTGAGCCAATCAGCTATGGTTCAAATACATGATTATAAAAATTCAAAAATATTCTTAAAATCAAAATAAATAAAAATCAAAACTGACAACTACAATAAATACAATGAAACATACACAAAAGAAATCAAAGGCAAAAGAACAGATCAGTGACATCGAAGATAAGGTAATAGAAACTACCCAACTGAAACAGCAAAAAAGAAAAAAGAGCCGAAACCAGTTTGGCTCAGTGGATGGAGCGTCGGCCTGCGGACTGAAGGGTCCCGGCTTCGATTCCGGTCAAGGGCATGTGCCTGGGTTGCAGGCACATCCCCAGCGGGGAGTGTGCAGGAGGCAGCTGGTCGATGTTTCTCCCTCATCGATGTTTCTAGCTCTCTATCTCTCTCCTTTCCCTTCTGTGGAAAAATCAATAAAATATATTTTAAAAAAAAAAGAAAAAAGAATTTTAAAAAGTGAGAAGATATTAACAGACCTCAGGGACAACATCAAGTACACTAACATTTGCACTATATGAATCCTAGAAGAGAGAGAGAGAAAAAAAAGACAGAAAAAAGCCCATGGTTACATCTCAGAGAATACCATCATTTAAGGGACAAGAAGAGGAAGAGGAAGCTCAAAGAAACCAAGGAAAAACAGAAAGATAAGTATGCACTTCCTCTAGCTACCCATGTTGCTCTTCCAACAAGAAACTAATGTTGCTCAACTGGTATGGCTCTGTGGTTGAGCACTGACCTATGAACCAAGAGGTCACGACTCGATTCCCAGTCAGGGGATATGCCTGGGTTGCAGGCTCAATCCCCAGATGGGGGCGTGCAGGAGGCAGCCACTCAATGATTCTCTCTCATCATTGATGTTTCCATCTCTCTCCCTCTGAAATCAATTTAAAAATATTTTTTAAAAAATCTTAGTGCTTTCTTAAAAAAAAATAAACCAATGTTATGTATTATTTTTTTTAAGACATGAGTATATTCTTTTAGAGAGATTTCATGAATATTTAAGAAAATATCTAACATCTATATTGCAATTAGCTGTTATGTTATGATGACAACCTATGAAGAGGCCCACATGGCAAGGAATTGGGTCCACTTGCCAACAGCCATGTGAGTGAGCCATCTTGGAAGCAGATCCTCTGGCCCCAGTTCAACCCTCAGATGAGCACAAACCCTCTTGGGACTGAAACCAATGAGAGATCCAGAGCAACCACCCAGCGAAGCCACTCCCAAATTCCCAACACAGAAACTAAGAGAGTAAATGTGTCTTGACTCAGTCACTAAATTTGGGGTTAATTTGTCATACCACGATAGATAACTCATACCATAGAGAAAAATAGAAGTTTCTGGCTTCAAATTTGCTATTCCATAAACCATATCATTTTTATCTTTTCCTGTTGGGAGCCGATATAGGATTAAGCCTCGAACTACCTGTTGGCACAGTCACAAACAAGTCCCAGCTTAGAGGGCACAGTCCTCTTAGCATAATTAGGCTTGACCTTATAACGCTCCCTAGATCTTATCTGGGAAGCTAATGGGCTGAGGGAAGTGCAGGAAGTGGTCAAAACAAGTGAAACTCACAACAACAGTGTAACTGTGGTAACCACTACCTTGTTTACCTCTGACTATAAAATAAAGGCTCACTTTGCCTCGGGGTCTTTTTCTGTGGCCTCAGCCAGGCACAGGAAGATCTACGGAGACTAAAGAGACATAGAGAGTTCTGAACGCTATCTCCGCGTAAAACATTCTTCGCCGACTCTGTCCACACCTTTGGGAACCCCTGGACGGCTGGGCCTGGACCCTGGCACCCCAATATTTCCAAATAATCTCTTGTCTCTTCTCTTTCATTTGTGTGCAGCTCCTCTTCCAGATCCTGAACCCTGAAGCACGCGGGACATGGAGGGAAACATTTACAACATTTTCCCTTTTCTTAAGCCATAGTCATCAAAATTTTGATGATAGATGAGTAAATTAAGACCTAGATATGTTAATATAGTTGTCCAAGGTTACAGTATTTAGGTGACAGAATGATGAATATATTTAGGTTTTCTGACATATAGACAGTGCTCCTTATATCCCCTCATGGTACTTTTAATAATTCTAAATAATTTATTTTTCATAAATCAAGCATATCCTATAATAGCCACTCACTTAAGTTCTGATGATATAAAGATAAATGAGGCAAATCAAGTATAAAGCAGGACTATTTAATGTTATCTATTTATTTAAAATTTTAGGTCCTTCCTATAGTATTTCATAACTTTATCACATAGTTTTTAATTGCTACCATTAAACATTTTTTAAGACTTATCCATACTAACTTCTCAAATCATAAATACAATTATTCAAATTAACAAAAACCTTTAAACAAGAATAAAATGACTGGAGGTAAGTAAGTGGGATGTGGAGTATGGAGAAAAATGTTCAGTATATAAGACAAAGCGCTCAGCTTCCTAAAAACTGAAACAAATGAGACTTTTAAAAACATGATTTCCACTATTTTTCTTGTAAAATAAATAAGTATTATAAGTTCATGTGAGAAACTGTCTCCTATCTTTAAGAGTTTTTTCTAATATAAATCTTTTTATAAGAACAACTTTTACAAGAATTAAAAAAGGCACAAATACTCTTCATATAGACATCTAATAAATCCCCAGCCTGTATTTATGCCCCAGAAAGAGACTGCCTTATCCCTATGCCAACCCAGGAAGGCAAGCCAAGCAGATGACTGGGCAAGTCTGACTCCATGAAAGTCAGTGATACGTTGATTACCGATATATCCTGAACACCTCAGAAAAAAAAAAAAGACACTGATTTTTTAGTTCCACCTCTGCCATGACATTCCCTACTGACCCTGGTCAAGTAGCATAATGTCTCGTGTCCTAGTTTCCTCATTGTGACAGGCACTTTATGTGTTCATCAAAGCGCATTTTCATTTCTTCTTGGGCACAGGACTGGACTGAATTTCTCAGCCTCCCTTACATTTAGGTAGGGCCACATAACTGATTTTTGATTAGTGAATGGGTGCAGGGTTGATGTTTGCCATAGCCAGTCAATCCTTAATTCTAAAAAAGCATTCTTTCATACTACTTAATGCCTTCTCTCTCTTTCAATCCCTTCTCCTCTCTCTTCTTCTTCTTCATCTTCTCCTCCTCCTCTTCCTCCTCCTTCTCCTCTCTCTCTTTCTCTCTCTCTCTCTCTCTCTCTCTCTCTCTCTCTCTCTCCTCCTTGTGCTGGATAAATGAAATGTAGAGAATTCAGTAGAGGACTCCAAGGCCATAGGAAAGATGGAGTCATCAGATGAAAAGAATTGGGGTCCCTCAATGACATTCCCACCCAACTTGCATTAGACTGCAGTGTAAGCAAAATAATAACATGTGTGTGTGTGTGTGTGTATGTGTTTAGCTACTCAATTATAACAATAAATCATCCTATAAATTCTGAATAATAAATCATCAATTAAATCTTACAATGTTCTGATTCAGAAACAAATAAAAATAGAAGCTACTTTGTTCTTTGTTTCCCTTTAGCTTCTTCTTAGAAATTGGCTTCATATCATTATTTTTCCTGAAAAACACAGTGGAAGCTCCTACATGTAAAACCCAAGATGGCCTCCAACAATTGCCATCTCCTGGGATCCAAGTCCTTGTGTAGTCCCCTCCCACATGGAATCATGGCTGGATGGGGTGTGACCAACAGACTACGGCAGAATAAATAATGTGTAATTCCAAAACCTAGGCATTAAAGACATGGCAAGTTGCACCTTGCTTTCTCTTAGACCATTTGCTCCGTAGGAAACTAGTTGCAAAGTCGTGAAAATATTCAGCAGCCCCAGGGAGAGTACTATGTGGCAAGACATGGAGACCTCCCTGCACTTGCTGGCCATGTGATGTGCCATCTGCGAAGCACATTCTGGAGCTTCAGTCAAGTCTTGAGAGGACGGCAGCCCTTGCTGATAGTTTGCACACAAAGTTGCTCCTGAATTCCTGACCCAGATAAACTGTGACATAATCAATAGTGTTGTTTTAATCCACAAAGTGTTGGGGTGATCTGCGAAACAGTAGAAAACACAATCCATGATCCTGAGTGGTATGAGTTCATTACATATTTTAGATATGTGCCCTGTTTCAGACATATCATTTACAAATATTTTCTCTCATTTCGTAGGTTGCCTTTTCATTTTGTTGACTGTTTCTTTTTAGTTTGCTATAGTCCCACTTGTTTATTTTTGCTTTTGTTGATTTCACTTTTGGTGTAATATCCATAAAATTATTGCAAGACTAAGGTCAAGGGGATTTTCCCCATGTTTTCATCTAGGAGTTTTATGGTTTCAAGCCTTACATGTAAGTCTTTAAACCATTTTAAAATCATGTCTGTGAGGGGTGTAATATAGAAGTCCCATTTCATTCTGTTGTATGTGAATATCATTTACTGAAGGAACTACCTTTTCCCCATTGTGTTCCTGATTTCCTTGCCAAATGTTAATTAACCACATATATATATGTCTATTTCTGGGCTCTCTATTCTGTTCCACTGGTCTATGTTTTTATGCCAATACCATACTCTTTTGATTACGATAGATATTATATAATATAGTTTGAAATCAGGACTTGTAATGCCTCCAGCTTTGTTCTTCTTTTTCAGGACTGCTTTGGCTATTCAGGTCTTTTATGGTTCCATATGAATTTTAGAATTGTATTTTGTTTAAATATATTTTATTGATTTTTTACAGACAGGAAGGGAGAGCGATAGCGAGCTAGATACATCGATGAGAGAGAAACATCAATCAGCTGCCTCCTGCACACCCTGCACTGGGGATGTGCCCGCAACCAAGGGATATGCCCTTGACCGGAATTGAACCCGGGACCCTTGAGTCTGCAGGCTGATGCTCTATCCACTGAGCCAAACCAGTCAGGGCAGAATTGTATTTTTTTTATGTGAAAAAATTCTATTGGAATCTTGATAGAGTTGCATTGAATCTATAGATGGTTTTTGGGAGTATGGATGTTTTTATAATATTAGTTATTTGAATCCATGAACATGGGATATCCTTCCATTCATTTGTGTCTTCTTCAATTTCTTTCATCAATACCTTAGAGTTTTCAGTCTTTACCTCCTTAGTTAAATGTATTCCTATGTATTTTTATGCTATTGTAAATGGGACAGTCCTTTATTTTTCAGATAATTTATAGTTTGTAAATTTATAGTAACAGAAACAAAAAAATTTCTAGATTCTAACTAATGACATTCAATCATTAGTGAATCATCATTGCCTGCAAAGAATCATTCTATTCATCTCCAAGTCACAGGAGGTTATATCCACGCTGTAGCTAAAAGAATATGGTGTGGAATCTGTTGGTAATGGCAATTTTGAAGATTAAGCCTGTACCATGTAAGCTGTTTCTGACATCTTCTTGAAATCATTAAACAGGGAGGAAGACTCTGAAATAAAATAAAATAAAATGGTAAGCTAATATTTTTCTTAATTCTATTATTACCACAAACATTTTATAGCACCAGTTAAAAGACCATTGAACTATTCTCAAGAGAGTACAAATGGAACACATTTCTTCAATAGAATGATACACACCAATATGGTAAAGGAGAATATCTGCAATTCTGTAAAGCCAGTATGTGTTGTAGTAACAATAGCATCTAATTAATAGGGAGTCCACATATATCTTAGACCAGTTCATCCATGTCCCTTTCCTACTTATTTTCCACAAAGAGGTTGTCTTATATTTTCTTAAAATAGGTCAAGAAGTTAAATAACTAATATAAATGACAAATGATGAGGAGAGTACATGTCAAAATTATCCAGAAAGAAGTTTGAAGGAGAATGCTATTATTTTTTTTTTTGCATAAGAATCATTGGCTCTTAAAATAACTTACTAAAATTATGCAGTGGAGTTCCAGTGCATATAGCTTCATCAACAGAGGGGGATATATTGGGCAGTGAGTGTCTTTCCCAGGTGGGTAGTTGACAAAATTCCTCCAGCAGTAATCATACTCTAAGGAAACACAAATCATTCAACAAATACCAAAAAAAGTTACTTAAAGAAAGCTGAACTTAAATACCGGGTGTCTCCCAAACATGTATACACACTTTCAATAATTATTAATTCCAATGGGCTAAATCTGAAAAGAAAGAAACATCAATTGATGAGACCGTTTTGAAGTAGTGTCTGCATCAACATGACCCGTGGTTCCAGCGCTGGCTTTGACTGCCATATTACCATTTTTCACCCATGGGCCGGCTTTACCAAGTAGAATATACTTTTAAGGCTATTAACCAGAGTGGCCTTACATCAGTAGCTGTCAGAGGGAAAGACCGTGCAGTAACTGTCACACAGAAAAAAGTACCTGACAAATTATTGGATTCCAGCACAGTGACTCACTTATTCAAGATAACTGAAAACATTGGCTGTGTGATGACAGGAATGACAGCTGACAGCAGATCCCAGGTACCAAGGGCACGCTATGAGGCAGCTAATTGGAAATACAAGTATGGCTATTGAGATTCCTGGGGACATGCTGCGTAAAAGAATTGCTGATATTTCTCAGGTCTACACACAGAATGCTTGGTTGTTGTATGATTTTAATTGGTATAGATGAAGAACAAGGTTCTCAGGTATACAAGTGTGATCCGGCAGGTTACTACTGTGGGTTTAAAGCCACTGCAGCAGGCGTTAAACAAACAGAGTCAACCAGCTTTCTTGAAAAAAAAGTGAAGAAGAAATTTGATTGGACATTTGAACAGACAGTGGAAACTGCGATTACCTGCCTGCCTACTGTTCTATCAATTGATTTCAAAACTTCAGAAATAGAAGTTGGAGTAGTTACAGTGGAAAATCCTAAATTCAGGATTCTTACAGAAGCAGAGATTGACGCTCATCTTTTTGCTCTCGCAGAGAGAGACTGAACATTGTCGTCAGTTTACCAAACCCATTACGCCACTTGCCTGTGTGTTTGGTCACAACAGATGAGCATTATGGAGGCCCTTGGATTGAAAAAGGAACCTCTCCCACTCCTCCTGCCACTGAAGTGGTTAGGGTTCTATATATATAAAAATAGTGCTTTTGGAATAAAAAGAAAAGAAACATCAATTGAGCAGCTATTAAGTGTGAATACATTTGGGGGGGGCGGTCACTATATATCCTATATAATAAAAGGCTAATATGCAAATAGACCAAACAGTGGAACAACTGGAACAACTGAACAACAGGTTACTATGATGTGCACTGACCACCAGGGGGTGTGCGTGGAACATGGCGGGCGTCGGCCACGGCGGTATGGTGGAGCAGGTGAGCGGGGGCACCAGACCAAGGTGGGGTGCCAGTCGCTGTCATTAGGGCAAGCCTCTGGTGGTTACTAAAAATTCTTTGCTCCCATGAGCTGTAGTCCCACCCAGTGCTTGCACCTGCTGCCAGTGCCAGCCCCGCTCATACCTGCTGCTGGCTCCAGAGCTGCTGTTGGTGCCCGGCTCTGGTCCCAATTGCTTGGCGCCATCAGTGGGTGCAAGGGGTGGCTTCCAGCTGTGATCACCCCAGAAGGCTTCTCCACCTTCCCCATCTCCTGAGGGGCAATCCAGGCGGCAGCCACCACTCACACCTGCTTCTGGCACCAGCCCCAATTGTTCCACGCCATAGGGAGTCACCATCAGTGCATGGGAGCGGGGCTGCTGGCAGACATGGGACCAGAAGCCACAAAAGGAGGGGCCGGGCAGGGGTGCAGAGGATGGGCCGAGACCCACCTCTGTGCCTACTGCAGCCTCGCGGCCCACAATTCCTTTCAAGGTGCACAAATTCGTGCACTGGACCCCTAGTATATATAACATATCTAAAGCCCTCTGGCCCATTTGCTACTTCAGATGGACTAGACTCTCCCTGAATCCCTGAAAAGAACAAAACAGTTCATTCAAAGATGGCTGAGAGGCCATAATGGCAAAGTAGAAAATAAAGTTGTATTCTTTTGAAACTTTCCCTGCTATGAATTTCAGACCTGGTGCTTTCTATATTATTTTAAACTTTTACTTCTGAGACTTCTACTCTGGGATAATCAATCTCCTGGCTGCCACCACAGTCTCTCATAAACACTTAAGTTCTTGGTTTATTGTTTTTACCTGGGGTTGTCATGATCTGGACAGTCACACCACTCTTAACGAGGTCCCTGAGTCCTTGCCGGTTTTGTTCATCCATGTGGTGATAAAGCCGTGCCACATAAATAACTAAAGTCACACCAGGTCGTTGACGCAAAAATTCTGTAATAGCCTTGGAGCATTCCCAACAGGGGCTCCAGGATAAGAACCAGATGATGGAGCAGCTGGTAGATGAGCAAAATTGTCTTTCTGAAGTAATTTTTTCTATAAAATTGACTTCAACATGCCTGGTGGTGTTTTTGCCTGAGTGTCGCCAGATCTTGTGACCCGTGCCCCACTTGATTTCATAGAGCAGACAGGCCTCTTTACGGAGTTCTCTGGGGTCAAAGATTGCTTCAAATTCCCAGGGTTCGATTCTTCTCCTAAAATATTGTCATGCAATTTTTAGAGGAAATTTAAAAATCATTTAATGCTCCCTTTTTCTATAAGGCAAATCTAAAACATGAATCTCAGGACACTTTTTTTTCTCTATGTCTAAAAGTTATTTGGGGAGTTCTGCTTGAATTACCAGAGTTTCTGTCACAAACACAGTAAAGATATTTTTTCCCAACTCTTGTTATTTAGTTACCACTCCCTCTATACCATTGCTTTTTGGTCTTAAATTCAGGTATAAATGTGTCCTTTTTCTCCTTATATCCTAATCTTTCTGTCTCACCCTTAGAGGTGCCATGTTCCGTTTGTCAATATTTACTATTCCTCAATGAACTCCAACTAGATTTTCTCAGGCGTAGAAGCCTCAAATCTTTACTAATAAAAGGGTAATATGCTAATTAGACCAGATGTCCTTCTGGACAAAGCCATGGTGGCAGGGCCAAGGCACAGGCATTTAGGAATGATCAGGCTGGCAGGGGAAAGCAGTTAGGGGGATCAGGCCAGCAGGGGAGAGCAGTTAGGGGGATCAGGCTGGCAGGCAGGTGAACGGTTAGGAGCCAGCAGTCCCGGATTGTGAGAGGGATGTCTGACTGCTGGTTTAGGCCCCATAGGAATTGGTTTATGCAATTTTGTCTTAGGGATGGGTAGTTGGAGAATTTTTGTGTCTATTTTTGTTAACCCATTGGAATTAACAAAGAATTTTTAGTAACCACCAGTAACCCATAGAGATCAGGCCTAAACCAGCAGTCGGACATCCCCCAAGGGGTCCCAGATTAGAGAGGGTACAGGCCAGGCTGAGGGACACCCCCCCTCCTGTACACAAATTTCATGCACCAGGCCTCTAGTCAATAATAAAATTCTGCCCTAACTGGCTTTGATGTTTCTAACTCTCTAACCCTTTCCCTTCCTGTCTGTAAAAAAACAATAAAATATATTTTTAAAAAAAATAAAATAAAATAAAATTCTATTGCCAAGCCTAAGAGGAGAGTAATTTGGCCTCAGGATTCCTCCATGTTAAATTCTATACACTAATACCTCATAAGAAAGAAATTCAACTTGTTGTCAATGGCATCTCCGTGTGTCCAAGCTGTGATTTAGGAAACTCAGGATTGTGCAGAAGACCCTCCTTTCCAATAAGCTTGTTACACTCTAATATTTCTCATTCACCCCTAAAGTATCACATTCATTTATTACATAAGTAAGTCCTTCCACCATCATAAGATAATATATTCCTTGACCAAAGTCCCCTGTTATAATGATATGTCTGGAAAATGGGCATATAATATAAAACAGGAATTGAAATGAAAGTGACAAATCCATTCCTTGGACCTTTCACTAATGGCTATAGAAACATGATCTAAAGAGAAAAGAGCATTAGTAAGGCAATAACAGAACAAAGCTGGAAGGTCATTTATTTCAACAGAAACCAAAAGACAGGAACAAACACAAAGAAAGCAATAATCATAGAGAATAAAGTTGGAAAAGGGGGGGTGGGGAGAATGGGAACATGGTAAAAGAGGAACGGAACAATAAGGTTAACTATAGTCCTCCAGCTCTTAATACCCACTTATTCTTGGTTGAATTAAATGCACAATATGACAGTATTATTCTTTTTAAATTTTTAAATTAGTTTTTAGAGAGAGAAAGAAGAATGGAGAGAGAGAGAGATTGATTTGTTGTTCCACTTATTTATGCATTAATTGACTGATCCTTGCATGTGCCCTGACTGGAGAGCAAACCCATACCCTTGGCATATTGGGGCAATGCTCTAACTAACAGCTACTGGGCCAGGGCTGACAGTATTATTCTTACCTCAGGGTGGGATCACCAGCTGAAGAACCTGTTGACCAAGAGATGAGTATGTCAAGTAATATATACAAATTGAGTTGCACTTTTAAAGTATATTTTTATTGATTTCAGAGAGGAAGGGAGAGGGAGAGAGATAGAAACATCAATGATATAGAAGCATCAAACAGACTATCCAACCTATGAGGCAAAGCAGGGGGGTGGGAGTAAGAGATCAACCAAATGCATGAATATGAGCATAACCAATGGACACAGACAGTAGGGGGTTAGGGCATGTGCTGGGGGGTGGGAGCAGCTGGGGGAGGTCAATGCAGGGGGGAAGGAGACTCATGTAGTACTTTAAGCAATAAAGAATTTAAATCTAAATAAAAGAAACATCAGTGATGAGAGAGAATCACTGATCAGCTGCCTCAGCAAGTCCCACACTGGGGAACAAGCCCACAACCCGGGCATGTGCACCGGCCAGGATATGAATTGTGAATCCCCAGTTTACAGGCCAACGCTCAATCACTGAGCCATAATGGCTGGGCTTTAGTTGCACTTTAAAATGACAAAATTTTAGAAGGACAGAAAAATAGTTATCAAGGATTAGGAACAGGGGTGAGGAGGGAAGGAGTGTTTGGCTATAAAAGAGCAATAAAACAGATCTGTACTGTGGGAACTTTAAATCTGACTGTGGTGGCAGATCCACAAACCTATACAGGTGACAAAATTGCATAAAGCTAAACACACACACACAAATGAGTACAAGTGAAACTG
>NW_006290777.1:283677-287795 GCF_000327345.1 Myotis davidii
ACGCTCCTACAATAATCTTCTTACTGGTCTCCTTGTTTCCAGTCTTTTCTGCTTCCAGTCCAGAAGACATCAAATGCCAGGTGAACGTGTTTAAAGCTTTATTTCAGTCGTGTCTATGCTATTCGCAAGTTCTCCAGAGATTTTCTTTTACCAAAAGGTCGACCTCAATTTCCTTAGCCTGGCATTCAAAGCCCTCTCTGTGATAGCACTTTAAATTTGCCTTCTAATTTCACTATAAGTTATTTCCACAAACTCTTCTCTAGCCTCACCAGTGCACTCAGTATATTCAAAACACAATCTTTGTCAATTCTCTCAAAATCTTTGTGTCAATCAACCTGGAAATGCCTTCCCTTTGCCAACCTAAATTCTACCTCTTTAGAATCCAAACTCAAATTCCACCTCATCTGAAAATTATTTCCTTCTACAGCCTGAAGTGTTCTATCTCTCCCATGAATTTTTCTCAAGTTAACTAACTAAACCTTAAATAATTAGCATGCCCTTGTGGTATCACTTCTGATGTTATTTTAAATTATTATTTAACAGTTGTATATTTAATTTTTTTATTGTAGTGAAACAAGCATTGATTTAATGTCATTTGTTTAAAATTATTTGTGGTGTCAATAGTTAGTATTAATAATTATAACAAATCTTATTCAACCAAGCACAGCCAGTCACCATTCAGCAGATTAATCTCCTTTAAAAAAAAAAATAATGTCTACAGGAGGCAGACAATTTTCAAAATAAAGTAAAATTATATATTTTTTAAAATAGCATTAATGTAGTCATAAATAGGAAAGTTGGAAAATAAACAAGAACACAAGTAAGACACACACATACACACACAGAGTTTCTACACTTTTCAAGACTATGAAGCTTACAGGACCTCGATCCATTTTACCTGCGTCAGAAGCCATGGCGCTGCGTGCCACTGATTTTCTCCCCTGGAGCTATATAGTGTGCTGATTGCTCCTGTCGACAACATGCCTTAAGATTGTTTCTTCAGGAGTGACTGCTGTCACCTGATTGAGCAGAGAATGACTCAGTCCTGAGTCTCAGGCACTTACTGGGTGTCTAGACTGTACAAACAGGTAGCAGATTAAGAGAGAATTTGGTGTGAGGTTAGCATCAATGGGTTGACAAGAAAGCTTTTGGTGCAAATGATAAATGCTGTAGAGTAAATAATCCCTTAGGATATCTGAATTACAAAGTTCTTCCCTAATATTAAATGAATTTTTTAAACTTCCCCTTTCCTTTAAATTAAGGTTAAGGCAAGACTGACACATCATTCTTTCTTGGAGAGAACAGAGAAAGAACAACTAGAAGAGAGAATTTATTTATAACTTCCTCTTACTTTGCTCTTTGCCCCAAATCTTGTTGGAAAGGGGAGGGGCACTGACAGATGCAAAATCAGGAGGACTTTGACTTCTGACTCAGGGAATTAGGTGACAAGTCTTAAGTGATCTCTCTTCCTTCTTGAAACCAGAGCTAAATGTAAGGCCAAGTCCACTTATGTTTTTTTGTCCTCCCCTAAAAAGTGAATACTGCCCTAGCTGGGTTGGCTCAATGGCTAGGCAGGGGTCCTCAAACTTTGTACACAGGGGGCAGTTCACTGTCCCTCAGGCCGTTGGAGGGCCAGACTATAGTTTAAAAAAAAAACTATGAACAAATTCCAATGCACACTGCACATATCTTATTTTGAAGTAAAAAAACGAAATGGGAACAAATACAATATTTGTATTTGCATGTGGCCCATGGGCTGTAGTTTGAGGACCCCTGGGCTAGAGTGTCAGCCTGTGGACTGAAGGATCCCAGGTTCGATTCTGGTCAAGGGCACATGCCCAGGTTGTGGGCTCAATCCCCGGTGGGGGGCATGCAGGAGGCAGCCAATCAATGATTCTCTCTCATCATTGATGTTTCTATCTCTCTCTTCAACTCCCTTCCTCTCTGAAATCAATAAAAAATATAATTAAAAAAATAAAAAGTGAATACTATACTTATTCCCTATTGCCATTGTCCCCTGTTGTCCAAAACCTGGGTCAAGCTCTCTGAATTTTAGCATACACTCCCAGAATTGGGGTCCCTCTCGAGACCTAAAGCTCCCTCTAGGTTCTCAAATCTACAGCCCCTGAACTTTGAATCTCAAATACTATGGAGACAACACCCGAGCCCTAAATATAAGACTTTCCTGAACTATGAAAGTCAAGCTGGAGCTTCCACAAGATGAAGCAGTTGCTTCAAGTGGCAGGTGAGAGTTAAAGAAGGAGCAGAAGTGCCACATCATAAATGAAGGTCATTTAGAAGCCAAGGATTTCATGATAGGTAGAATAATGACCCCCCCAACCCCTCCACACACAGACACACAGATATTCACCTCCTAATCCCCGGAATCTGTAAGTATAAAGGCAAAAGTAACTTTGAAGAGGTAATTAGAGTAAGGATCTTGAGGTAGGGAGATAATCTGGGATTGTCTGGGTAGTCCCAGTCCAATCACATAGGCCCTTAAAAGAGGGAGGCAAAAGAGAAGGACATGTGTAGATGGAAGCAGAGATGTGAATGATGTAATTACTGGCTGGAAGGGGACCATGATTCAAGGAACAAGGACAGCATCTAGAAACTGGAAAAATCAAGGAAATGGATTGTTCCCTAGAGCCTTGTGAAGCAATGCTGCCCTGATGACATCTTGAGTTTAGCCCAGTGAGACCCTGTTTTGTACTTCTGACCACCAGAGTTGTAAGATAATTTATGTTGTTTTACACCAAGATCATGGAAATTTTTTACAGCAGCTATAGGAAACTAATACAGTAAAACACAGTCATATGGGGCACATAGGCAATAGTGAAGATAGTATATAATTTAAATTTGTGTCTACTAGAATTCCTATTGAATGTTTGATCCATCTTCTATTTTGTTTTAGAAAACTCAGAACTGCTCGGCTGGCATGACTCAGTGATTGAGCACTGACCTATGAATCAGAAGGTCACAGTTTGATTTCCCATCAGGGCACATGCCTGGATTTCGGGCTCAAGCCCCAGTAGGGAGCATGCAGGAAGCAGCCAATCAATGATTCTCTCATCATTGATGTTTTTATCTCTCTCTCTTCCTCTCCTTTCCTCTCTGAAATCAAAATATTATATGTATATAAAAGGATTTGCACTCTAATCTCTATAGCCTCTTCATTCTCTTTATAAGTTGCCCATATACACTGCTGCCCTACACTGAAATCTTAGCTAGACAAATAGATTGTTAAGAGTTTTGTGTCCAGCCCTAACCGGTTTGGCTCAGTGGATAGAGCATCGGCCTGCGGACTGAAGGGTCCCAGGTTGGATTCCAGTCAAGGGCATGTACCTTGGTTGGAGGCACATCCCCAGTGGGGAGTGTGCAGGAGGCAGCTGATCAATGTTTCTCTCTCATTGATATTTCTAACTCTCTATCCATCTCCCTTCCTCTCTGTGAAAAATCAATAAAATATATGTTAAAAAAAAATTTTGTGTCCATTTTATGGAATGATTCTAGCAGTTTGAATGTCCCCAGTGTCCAATAACAAAATAATGAATAAATCAATTGTATAATACGCTTGTAGTGGGTTACTATTCAGCATTTTAAAAAAATCAATTATATCCATACATGTATCAACCTGTAATAATCTACACTAATAAAAGAGAAAAACGGTAATTGGCGTACAACCACTACCCTTCCCATTGGCTAATCAGCGAGATATGCAAATAAACTGGCAGCCAAGATGGCGGCTGATGCGAACAGGGAGGCTTGCTTGCTTCAGTGACGGAGAACTCCAACGTCCCCCGCCTGACTTGCCAGCCTCTCAGCTGCAACTCTCAGCAACTATGTTGCGAATAAAGAAGCTAAAAAAAACCCAGAAACCTGCTTTACTCAGCGGAGCTTCAGCCAGCCGGACGGCAACATTGTATCAAATACAGACGATAAACAAAGGCCAGAAACCTGTTTTCAGCAGCCGAGGACAGAGCTAAAGCTGGCCCAGAATAAAAAAAGAAAAAAAGGAGCAATGGGGAGCTTCAGTCCCAGCCTGAAAATGGCCCTCAGCCCCTCACCCAGACTGGCCAGGCACCCCAATGGGGACCCCCACCCTGATCCAGGACACC
>NW_006290777.1:288634-300647 GCF_000327345.1 Myotis davidii
GAGGGACATCCCCCCACCTCCCTCCCCCACCAGTGCACAAATTTTTGTGCACCGGGCCACTAGTCTCTGAAATAATAAACTGAGAGAAAAATAAACCCAATATTGTTTCTATAAAGTTTACATATTTGTGAAGCAATGCTTTATACTGTTAATGGATCCAGGCACATGTAGTAAAATTATAAAGAAATGAAAGGGAAAGATGGATACCAAATTCAGGATGGGGATTTCACTAGAAGGATGAGAAAAGGGACTGGGAGGGTTATGCAGGCATCTTCACATATATATGTGTAATACAGTTAAATCATAATAATCTACATTTTAAAAAGCAATGTTAGAGAGAGAGACAGAAAAGGAGAGAGAAACATTGATGTGAGAAAAATCGACCAGGAAAAGTCCCTTCCACATGGGAAGATGACGGTCCGGTCTGTAGAGCCAGCTGGCCTGGCTCTGTCCTGGTCTCCTGCCTCCAGCCCCTGACACTCTCCTGAGACCTCAGGCCTCTGGCTTCTGCCTTTCAGCTTCAGCTCCTAATAAGTACCTTCTGTGTCCCCGTCACACCAGGCCCTCCTGGTGAACCTGGGGTGGCTGGCCCTGGATAGGAATGGCTGGGACTCCAGCAGGCTTTTTTCTCCGGGGGGCCCCTGGGGCCCCTTGAGCCTCTAAAGTCCTGTCTGGGGTGCTGCCCGCCTGCCTGTCCCTCCCAGGAAGCCGCAGCCCTTCACTGGGCTTGGGGATGCTGGATGGATTGTCTGCACTGACTCAGGCAGCCCAGCCGGGGGCCACCCCTCCTGCTCCACCCAGCCCCTGGTCTCCACCCTCTGACTGAGCTTTGCATGTTCCACTAACCTGGGCAGGTGCCAGGTGGAGTCACCAGGCTTCCAGGTGCCTCGGGACAGAACACTAACCTGACCATGGGTGGGCCTGCAGCTCCCACCCCAATAAAAGCAATTCCATCCTAAAAAGAAAAAGAAACACTGACTGGTTGCCTCTATTATGTGTCCTAGCTGGGTATGTGCCTTCACCAGAAATTGAAGCCATATCCTTTGGGCAAACAAGCAACACTCCAACCAACAGAGCCACCTGACCAAGGTATAGTCTACATTTTTTAAAACCTAAAAATAAAAGCAAAAGATCATACTAAAAGTAGTAGCAATAATCCAGGGGGAATGGTGAGATTGATTTAAGGTAGTAACAAACTTTTCCACTTTCGTTCTCCTAACAAGAGAGGTAAGTAACCTCTTACTTCCTGATATAACCCAAAGTATCCTACTATGTGTAAAGTTCTATATTTGAAGTCCATGTGAATTTTGCATTTTACCCCATAATATATGCATGCTTGTTTTAATAACAATATATTTTATACTAATTATAGAAGAGTCACGTTATACTTTTAACTGAAAATTTTCAAAGATATGAACAATGATACCACTATTCCACCATGAAAATCGCAAACATTTTCTTAGGTAAAATAGGTATCCAAATAATTATATCTCTTGCAGCCATTAAATTAACTGTAGATATTGGTGATTTTTTAAAAATTCCTATAGCCCTGGTTGAGTAGCTTAGTTGATTACAGCATTGTCCTGAAATGCCAAGGTTGCTGATTCAATCTCCAGTCAGGGCACACACAGGAAGCAACCAATGAATGCATAAATAAGTGGAACAAATCTCTCTCTCTCTTTCTCTCCCTTCCTCTGTATCTCTCTGAAAACAATATCAATTAAAAAATTCCTATGGTGCTTGCTTAGGCAGCACATATACTAAAATTGGAACAATACAAAGAAGATTAGCATGGCCCATGCTCAAGGATGACACAGAAATTCACGAAGCATACCATATTTTTAAATAAAATAAAATAAATAAAAATAAAAGATTCCTATGCCCTAGCCAGTTTGACTCAGTGGATAGAGCAATGGCCCAAAGACTGAAGAGTCCCAGGTTTGATTCCAGTCAAGGGCATGTACCTCAGTTGCAGGTTCAATCCCCGGCCCTGGTTGCAGCACGTGTGGGAGGTAACCAATCGATGTGTCTCTCTCACATCAATGTTTCTCTCTGTGTGTCTCTTGCCCTCCCTTCCACTCTCTCTAAAAAAAATAAATAAATGGAAAAATACCCTAAAGTGAAGATTAACAAAAAAAAGTTTTTTTTAAATCCCTATACTCACTAAGGCTGTGTGTGAGTGTGTGTGTGTGTGTGTAATTTGGGACATCATTAATCATGATGGATTTTCCAGAAAGACAAATTATAACCATATTGATATTTCATATCCAACAGCTCATAAACCAGGTAGGTAGTTTTATTAAAAGCTTTACCCTAAGAACACTCCTTGGATTCCTATTTCGGACAGCCTACCCACACCCACATTCATCAACTACCATGTCTTCGTAATGTCGTAGAATGACATTGTCATCATTGTCCTGGTAAAGCATGGAAATGGGAGACAGCTTGGTGGGAATACAGACAGCCTGGGGAATCGCCGGGTCAACTGCATGCATCAGCGCTTGCATGAACGCGTAATTGGAGCCGTTGAGGGAAGTGGTCAATGAGAAAGGACAATCTCCATGGCAGTAATTTGCCATGAACCCCGTGGGGGCAATGATCCACTTGTGCCAACCCAGGTCCCGGAAGTTGATGAATAGCTGGTGACGATGGCAGAGGTTCTTGCAAGAAACTTTAGGGGCAGGGATGGCTGCCCTCCTTTTCCGGGAAGAAGAGTGGCACTGCTGAGGGTTGAGGGTCACAACTAGCAGGGAAGCATGAAGAGAACATCTCAGTCTGGCACAGGTGTCCTCAAGCTGAAAATTCACCCCTGAGTCTCTCTGTCCTTTGACCAGTATCTCTAGGAACAAGCCTAAGTTCTTCTGAGGGCTATTACTCCAATCCTTAGCCACCTCCAACAGGTTGAAGTGAAGGACACCTTGAGGCCATGGTACTGACTGCAATACAAACATTTTACCCGGCTTAGGAACGGACCGGTCCCACACATGAGGCTCCTGGACCAGGGACAGAACCAACTCCAAATCTGGCCCCAGGTTATGGTAAGTGTTGGGCCCCAAGTCCAGTCCCAGCTGGGCCATCGTTAACCGCTCCTCGTCTTTAACTGCAGACAGGTTGAAGTAGAGGAGCTTCTGTAGGCAAGGGGAGGCCTGGGGAAGGTTCTTGGAGTAAAGAAAGAAACCTAGATAAGAACAGAGAGATGTGAGGGTCACCGTAATATGTTTTACTATATCCACCTATAATATAAATGTTCAATGTTAAATGTATATCACATATACAAAGTAAGGGCAGAAATATTCAGTTGTACTCAAAAGGAGGATTTATTTATTTCACTCCTCATTTTTAAATATTTTTTTAAACTATAGTTGACATACAATATTATATTAGTCTCAGGTGCACAACATAGCAATTGGACACTTGTATACCTTATGAAGTGATCAGAAGGCAACCAATTGATGTTATCTCTCTCACATCAAAGTTTCTCTCTCTCTCTCTGTCTCTCTCTCTCTATCCTCTCTCTCTCTCTCTCCCTCTCCCACTCTCTGAAAATCAATGGGAAAAAATATCCTTGGCCCTAACTGGTTTGGCTCAGTGGATAGTGTTGGCCTGGGAATTGAAGGGTCCCAGGTTTCATTCTAGTCAAGGGCTCATGCCTGGGTTGAGGGCTTGATCCCTGTGGGGGCATGAAGGAGGCAACTGATCAATGGTTCTCTCTCATCATTGATGTTTCTATCCCTCTCTCCCCCTCCCTTCCTCTCTGATATCAATAAAAATATATCTTTAAAAAAATATCCTTGGCTAAGAACTAACAAACATTTTTTAAAAATTAAAAAATAGCCCTAGCCAGTTTGGTTCAGTGGATAGAGCATCAGCCTGCAGACGGAAGGGTCTCAGGTTCACTTCCGGCCAAGGGCACATGCCTGGGTTGCGGCTCAATCCAATGTGCAGGAGGCAGTCAGTCAATGATTCTTTCTCATCATTGATGCTTCTATCTCTCTCTTCCTCTCCCTTCCTCTCATAAATCAATAAAAATATTTTTTAAAAAATATTAATTAATAGACCTAACTGGTTTGGCTCAGTGGATAGAGTGATCAATGTTTCTAACTCTCTATCCCTCTCCCTTCCTCTCTGTAAAAAATCAATAAAATATATATTTTTTAAAAAATTAATTAATAAATAAAATGCATTTAAAATTACCCACTTTTCTCTTCAAGCCCAATGTATCATCTCTCCCTTTCTTCTCATTGACCATCTTTTTAAAAGATAAGTCTACATTTGCTATCTCTACTTATTACTTACTAGAGGTCTGGTGCATACATTCGCGCATGGGTGGGGTCCAGCTGGCCCACCCCCATTGGGGCCAATCTGGCCAGGCTGACTGGGGAGAGTGGCCATGGGTGATTGGCAGTCCGGCCCCGCCCCTTGGTTGAACTCCCGGTCAAGGAGATAATTTGCATATTAGCCCTTTATTATATAGGGTAGCCTCCTGCTATTTTCCTATTCTTTACCCCTTCTACTCCACTGAAACACCTTTCTTAAAGGTTGTTAACTGTCAGATGCAGGGGTGTAGTCACAGTACTTACCCTTCTCAACCTCTCTGAACAGTTGATCTCCCTTATTTTGGGGTCTAATTCTAGTATATCAGCCTCCCTTTTTATTCATATCACTAAGTCACATTCCTTAGGCATGTGAAGACAACACAAGACAAAAGCCAGAATGGACAGATATGAAAATGCAAAACTACTATATGCATGCAGGAGGCAGCCAACCAATCTCTTTCTCTCTCTTCTCCTCTCTCTCTCTCTCTCTCTCTCTCTCTCTCTCTCTCTCTCTCTCCCCCCTCCTGTCTCCCCATTCCTCTCTCTGAAGTCAATAATTAATTAATTAATTAAAAAGGCATTATTCCACCTTATTAAAAAATTAAAACAATGACACTGTGTTTTGCTCCCAGGTTAACAAAAATTAAAAGCTAAAAGTGTACCTAGTGGGCATCCAATATAGCATAGATAAGTATATTGTCATATGTTATTAGAATGAAATACTATACCTCAATGGAATGAACTACAAATAAATGCAGCATGGATAAATCTCATAAATATAATGTTGAGTGAAAGAAGCCAGACACAAAAAAAGGTTACATTCCACATTTACATTTACATGAAGTTCAAAAAAAGACAAAACTAAAACGTAATGTTAGATATCAGAATAGGAGTTACCCCTGTAGAGGAGTAGTGATTAATCAGAGGGAGCATGAAGGATCCTCTGGGGTTGCTGGTCATATTCTGTTTCTTCATCTTGGTGCTGGTTTTCTGTGAAAAGTCATTATTAAGCTATTCTCTATGATATAAGCACTTTTCTGAGTGTGTTACACTTCAATAAGTTCCTATTTTTATTTCCTTTTAGTTTTTTGTGTGTGTGTTTGTGTGTGTGTGTAGGTGTGTGAAAGAGAAACATCAGTTGGTTGCCTCCTGCATGCCCCTACTGGGGATTAAGCCCACAACCTGGGCTTGTGGCCTGACTGGGAATCGAACTGGCAACCTTTCCATGCATAGGACAACAGCCAACCAACTGAGACATACTGGCCAGGGCAATAAGTTCCTATTTTTAAAAGGATTGCTGTCAATTATGGGGAAGTGAGGGGGTGGAGGGTAAAAGGGGGGAGAACATACATAATACTTTCAACAATATTTAGATTTTTAAAATAATAAATTAATAAAAATATTTTAAAATGTAAAAATAATTGTGGGAAAGTGAGAATTCTCTTACACTCATGGTGGGGTATAAATTTTGGAGGACATTTGCTATATACTGTAAGTATAAATGTGCCTGCTCTTAGATGCAACAATCCCCTTCTAAGAATTTATCCTAAGGAAATAATAGAAAAAGTGTACGCACACAAAAAAGTGGATGTAAAGATGTAAAACTATATTATTTATTACATATCCATGCCCATCAACAGGGCATCAGTTACATAAGTTATAGCATATCTATACAATGGAATTTCATGCAACCACTAAAATGAAAGTAAGTTGACAATTTGTTTTGAATTATGTGAGATGTTCCTAATACAAAGGAATGAATGTACAGTATGACCCCCCCTTTTTTTAGATTACAAGTTTCCATTGTTAGTATTATGTATGCAAAAAAAGAAAAGTCTGGAAGAATATACAACTGCTAATACTG
Organism: Myotis davidii; assembly: GCF_000327345.1. NCBI lineage: Eukaryota > Metazoa > Chordata > Mammalia > Chiroptera > Vespertilionidae > Myotis > Myotis davidii. Next base: position 294,815 of record NW_006290777.1, read on the forward strand.
GTTTTCTCTAGGGGAAGAGTTAGGGGGGGATGATAGTGAGATTATGTTGTCCCCCCCAACCCCCACTACACACACACACACACATACCATTATTTGATATGATTTATTATCACAAAAATCAGTTTAATTTCCATTGAGGAAGAAAAACCCTTCAAACAAGCTCCTCTTACCTCTTAACCATTCAGAAATTTTCCCTGAACCCACACCCCCAAGGCCCTAAGCCTCTAATGTAATACTTAATACAAATGTATTTATGGAAGTCATTTGTCTGCCTTCCTTTTATAAGCTAATAGAGCAAATTTTATCTTTAATCTCCGTATTGTCATGGCCATACACTGTTCCCGGTACACAGCTTCGTGGACAAATAAATATTCAAATCTCAATCTGTAGTTGCTGTACAACTAACTATTAGGCCTCTCACGGCCGCCTTTGAACCACTTGGGAGGCCATATAGAAATGCAGATTACAACACTCATTTCTGACTTTGAATAAGAATTGGGTGGAAGAGTGAAGGGCAAGAACTAGGCAGGATAATAAACTTTTCACAGCTTATCTGGGTCATTTTGATGGTTGGTTAGTTGGCAAATTGTTAAATGGCACTCAATCAGATCCTTATATAGAGTATGAGAATGGCATATGCTATTGCTCTGTATTCATAAGCCAAAAATAGCCTTTTTCACCCAACAAAAGTAGTGGGAGGTGTGAGAAGAGAAGCTAGGCGCACGGGCAAACTGAGCTCAACATTTTAGTCCCCTGCTTGCCATACCAAAGACACCAAGATGTCTAAATTATGGGCTAACGAGTGGAAGACTGAATCCGAATTGCACCCTCACCCCTCCCAGCTAAACTGCAGCACAAAGCTGTTGATTCAGAAAAACAAAACTTATTTTAAATCCTCACTTTCCTTACACATTGGCTGTATGATCTCGAATAGGTTTCAGGTTCTACTGTCTGAGCCTAACTTTCAGGATTTTTGTTGGGATTAAATGAGATAAAGTCCATAAAATACCAGCACACAACTTTCTATGAACCCCTCAGTAAATGTTACATCTTCTTTCCTTTCTTCACGCCATCCCCTGCCCACACCCACCCCACCCCCCAAAAAGCCAGATTTTTCCTCTAGGAAACACTCCAATATCCTTACCTTGATCTGGGAGAAGTCGAAGTATGTTCCCCTGGACTCCCAGCTCCTTTACGTAGCATAGATCTCGTGAGACCCCAATGGTGGCTGCTGTCTCTTGATCGTGGAAAATTTTCTTCAAAATATAAGGCACGGGTTGGAATTTCTGAGGTGAAGGCACCTTGTCTAGACCCAGAAATTGGAGGAAGGCATGTTCTTGAAATTGGAATGTCTGGCCCAAGGCCAGAGTTAAGGAGAGGCTGAGAGCCAAGACTGGCAGGGGAGGAAGCATGGCCTCTGAGCAGAGACAAAGCTGGCTAGTGAGGCTGAAGAGAGCTCTAGCTCCTGACTTCCCAGCAATTCAGATGCTGCTAATTTATCTGATGTAAGATAATCAAGTGTGAATTGCTCTCTTCCCAGCTCCTCAGAGGCAATTGGATGTAAAAAGACACAATTTTTTTTCCTCTTCCCTAGCTCCACTGTTCCAGAAAATGAGTACACAAAGCAAAGATTACCAGTGTGTGGGCCTAACTCTACAACAATCTGAGGTTTGTCAGCAGTAGACAGAGTGGAATGGGGACACGCATTTATTCATTTCACAAGTATTTATTAAGCATCTATTACAGTGGTTCTCCACCTTGGCTGCACATTAGAATCACCTGGGAATCTTTTTAAAATTCTGATTTCCGGGCCTCATCCTCCGGAAATTCTGTTTCTTTGTTACTAATGGGGTGGGGCTACCACATTAGTAACAAAGAAACAGAATTTCCGGAGGATGAGGCCCAGAAATCAGGATTTTAAAAAGATTCCTGCATGCCCCCTACTGGGGATCGAGCCTGCAACCCAGGCTTGTGCCCTGACTCGGAATCAAACTGTGACCTCCTGGTTAGTGGGTTGACACTCAACCACTGAGCCACACCTGCTGGGCTTAGCTAACACTTTTAACCTATAATCCCCACCTGTTTTCAACAGTAAGTATAGGTTGCATTTTATTTAACTCACCTGACTTAAAATCAAAAATCAGACTAACTGGTTTAAATTCTGGTTCCACCACTTAGCAGCTGTAAGACCATGGACAAGTCACTCAACTGTAAAGTGAGAACAAAGCTTTCTTTGCTAAGGTACAAAGGGGGTTTGATGAGCATATGCAAGGCTCAGGATAATGTCTGCCAAAGAGTAACCACTTGATAAAAGTTTAGCTGATATTAATTATTATTATTTATTAAAGTGGAGCTTGATCAAGGGAAAAAAAGCAATAATTGAGAGTGTGCAGTCACCTACAGCAGAAAAAACACCAAATCAGGAGTCAGGGAATCTGAGTTAATTAGGCTCCTCCAATAACCATGTAATCTTGGGCAATTCACTTGGTCTTTTATGATATGCTAGAGTCCTGGTGCATGAAATTCATGCATGGGTAGGGTCCCTAGACCTAGCCAACGATCAGGGTTGATCTGTGGGGCAACCGGCAGGGTGATCAGGGGGCCCCCCACTGGCACCTGGCTTGGCTGGCCTGGGGCCTGCAAGCTGGGGGCAGCTCCTGCGTTGAGTGCTGCCCCCTGGTGGTCAGTGTGCATCATAGTGAACAGTCATTCCACCATTTGGTCAATTTGCATATTAAGCTTTTATTATATAGGCTACTCAGGCATGGAAATTTTATATATTGTTTTAACTAATTTATTTCTTCTATTTATTTGAGAGAGAGAGAGAGAGAGAGAGAGAGAGAGAGAGACATTGATTTGTTGTTCCACTTATTTATGCATTCATTAGTTGATTCTTGTATGTGCCCTGACCAGGTATAAAACCCAAAATCTCACACAAAACAAAAACAAAAACAAAAAACACCAAAATCTCATCATGTCAAGATGATACTCTAACCAACTTAGCTACCCAGACAGGCCTGGAATTATTATTTTTTTAAATTATTTTTTAATAGAAGGATATGAATGATCTGAGATGTCATAAAGGGCTAACCTATTTGGGCCTCCCTTTCTTTACCTAAAATCACAGGGTTAAATTAGATATTCATTTAGGGTTCAACAAACAAAATCATGTAATTCTGGACTCTCAGCCCAAATTAGAAAGTCAAAAGCAAGACAAAATGGCTAATATAGAGCTACTTATAGAAAGATTTGCACTTGTTTTATAAATACTGTATAAGGCTTATATTTTGAAAAATATTTAAAAATGCTCTTCTAAGTTGTACAATGGCCTTAGCCAGTCTGGCTCAGTGAATAGAGTGTTGGTCTGTGGACTAAAGAGTCCCAGTTCAATTCCAGTCAAGGGCATATGCCCAGGTTGTGGGCTCAATCCCCAGTTGGGGGTGTGCAGGAGGCAGCCAATCAATGATTCTCTCTCATCATTGATGTATCTATCTATCTATCTATCTATCTATCTATCTATCTATCTATCTATCTCCCTTCCTATCTGAAATCAATAAACTTATACTATAAATAAATAAATAAAAAGTTGTACAATGCCCTGACCACTGTGGCTCAGTTGGTTGAGTGTTATCTTGTGTACCAAATGGTTGCTGGTTTGATTCCTGGTCAGGGCACATGCCCAGGTTTCTGGTTCAGTCCCCAGTCTGGTTGTGTACCAGAGGCAACTGACCAATGTTTCTCTCTCACATTGCTGTGTGTCTCTCTCTCTCTCTCCATCTCCCTTCCTTTCTCTAAAGTCAATAAAAACATATGAAAATAAGTAAGTAAATTGTACAGTTTACATCCTGTGGTGTGGGATATTAACTTGATGCAACAGTAGCCTCCAGTCATGCTGTCCAAGAAGTCACAGGACAGAAAGGCTCACAAACCAAATTAAGATGTTCAAACCACATTTATCAAATCAATTGGAAGCATAGTGAGAATCAAGGTAAAAGAGATGGAGCCACTTAAAAGACTTTAAGTGGGGTGAAAAGTAGGGTGGAAGGACCACACTACTTGAAGCCTAGGTTACTCAATGTTGATATGTCTTGTCTCTCACTCTCGCTCCCAGCCACATCAGCTTTTCCACTGCTGGTGAGGACCACAGTTGAGCTTTGAGCAAGGAGACTTAGCAGATGCCTGGAGCCAACATATACTTGAACTGTCAGCTATCACTTAGCCTGCTGGGGCAGAGCCCCAGAGGGAACAGAGTGGAACCATAATGGGTGTTATCAGTGGGTTACCAATTTGAGGATGACATAGCTGTCAACCTCGAGTTATCATAATTTCTATGTATATTGCTCTTTCCATCCCCTTCAACAATAAGTGCAAAAAATTTCCAGCCTTGACTGGGTAGCTCAGTTAGTTAGAGTATAAGAATGTAACTTACAAACACTTTTGTTTGTTCCATCATATATTCCATTTATTCTATCACCTTTAATATGCCTTACAGGTTGCCTGGCCGGCGTGGTTCAGTGGTTGAGCATCGACCTATGAACCAGGAGATTACAGTTCAATTCCCGGTCAGGTGACATGGTGGGTTGTGGGCTCAATCCCCAATATGGGGTGTGTAAGAGGCAGCCTATCAATGATTCTCTCTCATCTTCGGTGTTTCTATCTCTCTTCCTCTCTGAAATAACTTTAAAAAAAATTTTAATATGTTCTACAGGTTAACTTACTTAATATTTAGCACATCTAATGAATTCTACCTATGTCTCACAAGTCTCTTGTTTATTATGTATAGTAACACTTCCTGGGAGTCTTGTCCATATCTGATATGCCATTATGACATATACACATATACTTAAGATATATACTGTAAGCTATTTATAAGTTGCTATATGGTGATAGGGTTTAAGACACATTCCCCTAGCCTGGCCCATGTGCCTGGTCAGGGCACATATATGGGTTTGGGACTCAATACCCAGTAGGGGGCTTGCAGGATGCAGCCGATTGATGATTCTCCCTCATCATTGATGTTTCTATCTCTATCCCTCTCCCTTCCTTTCTCTGAAATACATAAAAACATATTTTAAAAAAGGACACACTACCCAAAATATAGCACTTTAGCAGGTTGAATATTTTAAGCAAAAGGAATTTGAGGAAAAAAATGGCAGAAGCAGGATGGTCACTCTGACCTTCCCCCAACCTCCCCCCAAAACAGGTCATAAAACCCTCATGAGAGAGAAGCCCTCCCTATACCAGGAGGAAATGAGCACCCTTATCTCCAATGACAAAGGAACACCAAGAAGAATCTGAACAAACAGACCTTTCTAAATGTTCCCTAGTTAACTACACATCCCTCATGCACCTTAACCATCATCCTATCTAATAAAAGAGAAACATGGTAATTAGCGTACGTCCGCTACCCTTCCCATTGGCTAATCAACGAGATATGCAAATTAACTGCCAGCCAAGATGGCGGCAGGCAGCAAGGCAGCTTGAAGCTAACATGAGACTTGCTTGCTTCAGTGACAGAGGAAACCAACGTTCCCTGCCTGCCTTGCCAGCCTCTGAGCTTGCAGTTTGAAACATTGTTACAAATATAGAAGTTAAACAAAACCCTAGAAACCTGCTTTCAGCCATCCGGGATCTCAGAGCTGGAGTTATACATTGTTTCGATTATAGAACCTCTTTCAGCAGCAGAGGCCTCAGAGCTGGAGCAAGAGCTAAAGCTGGCCCAGAAAAAAAAAAAAAAGGAGCCGTTGGGAGCTTCAGTCCCAGCCTGAAAACAGCCCTCAGCCCCTCACCCAGACTGACCAGGCACCCCAGTGGGGACCCCAACCCTGAAGGG
>NW_006290777.1:301478-302054 GCF_000327345.1 Myotis davidii
ATTGGCTCAGTGGATAGAGCGTTGGCCTGCGGACTGAGAGGTCCCAGGTTCGATTCCAGTCAAGGGCATGTACCTTGGTTGCGGGCACATCCCCAGTAGGAGGTGCGCAGGAGGCAGCTGATCGATGTTTCTCTCTCATTGATGTTTCTAACTCTCTATCTCTCTCTCCCATCCTGTATATAAAAAATCAATAAAATATATTTTAAAAAAAGAAACATGCAAATTAATGGTCCCACCACTATGCTCAAGCCACACCTACCAGCCACGTCCACCATCCAATGAGGAGTGAGTATGCAAATTAACCCTACAAATATGGAAGGTAATTTGCATACACAGAGCAGAATGGGAGAGCCAGCAGCTTGGGAGGGACATGGCTGCCTCAGTCGCTCCCTCGAGGTGGGGAACGTGGCTCCCTCCGTCACTGGATGGAGAGCAGAGCAGGAGAGCCAGAAGCTTAGGGGGACGTGGCTCCCTCTGCTGGGGAAAACCCAGAGTGTGGGGAGCACCAGGAATGCTGGGAATTGTAGTTCTGGTGGCTGATGAATCTAGACCAGCAGTTCTCAACCTGTGGGTCGC
>NW_006290777.1:302431-308418 GCF_000327345.1 Myotis davidii
CGCCCTCCACCCTCCCCACCCCCACCTCCACCCTTCATGCACCAAGCCCCTAGTACTAGTATATCTGCAATCAACTTTAGCATAAAAATACTGCAGCCTGTTTCTTCAGGTCTTCATTTCCTTATGAAGGCTCCCATGTCATGTAAAACATATTAAATACATTTGTATGCTTTTCTCCTGTTAATTTGTCTGTTTAACACATCACCCAAATTCTTTAAAAATATCAGTGAACACATTCACTCATCTCAAAACCCTCCACTGGCTCTTTTTTCACTCAGAAGACAAGTTTATGCCTGCTCACTCTGCTCCAGACACACTAGTTTTGCTGCTACTGCAATTCTTCATGTACTAGCTGCTCCCTCTGCTGGGAAGACTCTGGCTAGATGTCCCCATGTCTGACTTCCTGACCTCCCTCACCCTCTCCTTAAAACTTATCCTTGCCATTCTAATTTCCAACTTGTACCTCTCTCCCATGATCTGCATTCTTTTTCCCGTTATATTTTGTTCATAGCATGTATCTTCTAATATACTAATAATTTTACTCATCCACTCAACAAATATTTGTGCCAGGCATTATTTTAAGAAGTTGGGCTGTGAGGCCCTAGCCCTGTAGCTCAGTTGGTTAGAGCCTTGTCCCAATATGCCAAGGTTGCAGGTTCAAACCCCCATCAGGGTAAGGACAAGAAGCAACAATGAGCCCTAACTGGTTTGGCTCAGTGGCTAGAGTAGCCGTGGGCAAACTACGGCCCGTGGGCCAGATCCGGCCCATTTGAAATGAATAAAACTATTGAAAAAAAAGACCTTACCCTTTTTTTTTATTGCTTAAAGTATTACAAAGGGTATTACATATGTCTCCTTTTCTCCCCCCCGCCCTTGACAATCCCCTGGCCTCCCCGGCATGGATGGAACTGGAGAGCATTATGCTAAGTGAAATAAGCCAGTCAATGAAGGAAAAATACCGCATGATCTCACTCATTCATGGATACTAGAGACCAGTATAAACTTTTGAACAATAATAGACCTTACCCTTTTATGTAATGATGTTTACTTTGAATTTATATTAGTTCACACAAACACTCTTTAAAATCAATAAGTAAAAATTAAGAGCATTTAATCTTATCAAAGAAGTTCCTACCTTTCATCTATAAATTCATATACTGTGAATATTTTCATACTCAGAATAACACACCTCAAAGTATTAGACATCTATATATATAAAAGCCTAAGTGACCGGCTGACTGGCTGGAGCTCATGCAGGAGCTGCCCCCTGGTGGTCAGTGCACTCCCACAGCAGGAGCAGCACTCAGCTAACAGATGGGCATCAAACACCGGACTCACAGAGGGCGAGTGCAGCTGGGGCAGTGTGAGCCTCTCCTGCGGACACTCCCCCTTGGTGCCAGTGTGGTGGCAGCGGCAGGTGCAGCGGGGCCGGGATGAATGGGAGAGGCATGAACAATGGGCTAGAGACCGATGAGCTGGCGGGTAAGGCTGGGCTGTGGTGTGTGGAAGTCCACTGATCCCTGTGGGCGAGGCTGAGGGACCCCAATGGTGCACTAATCTGTGCACTGGGCCTCTAGTATATAAATACTAATCCAAGAATAAAAATAAGTATAAGCATATAGCAATAGAATTACTCTAGTCAAGGTAAATAAAATTAAAAAACAAAAAATACTGAACACAGAGTACAATAACTGTAAATTAAAATTAGGTGAAAGATAAAATAATATTACATTATAAAATTTTATATTTAATGTTTTATAAATTATGATTAAGAAACAGGTTCTTCAATGGCAAATTAAACCTTAAATAAATGTTTGCAAACAATTTCTCTTCTGAATAACAGACTTTTGAATCTTTTTGGTCTCCAAAGGCAAGGGTACTACCATATTAATGCTTAAATGTCTAAATTGTCCTCTTATCTATAAGACTACCCTTAACGTTTGGGCCTAGAGCAAAGAAAACAAAAAAAGTCCTCCTTTCTTCCAAGAGCATAAATTTGCAATTGATAAGGTCATGTTTTGTTAAGTCTTAGATAGCAAATTTTTAAAAGTATTCTCCTTTAAGCAGTCAGAAGACAATAGAAGAGATGTGGCTCATGACCTTTACTCTTGGGATTAACCTCTTTGACCTCTTCAGATTTAGGATCTCTAAATTTTTCTGCTATTTCAAAAATATCGGCAGGGGAAAAAACTAGTGGCAGGATTTACAAGTTTTAAGGGAGAGGAAAAAGAGAACAAAACTAAAATAATCTTGGAAGCAAATGGACGTATTCATTCTTTCTGAATACTTGTGACTTATCATGTACGAATATAAAATGTATATGCCCACGTGGCAACGAAAGCACTTCTTTTCATTGATGGTTCGTTCCCATGGGGATCACATGACCCCCAGCCTATTCCAGCTTCTAAATGCTGTCCTCATTCCTGGCTCCAGGCTCCCCTCACTTCACCTTTTCTGTCTCTGCTTCTGTTGTCACACAGTCTTTTCTGTCTGACCCTCCAACTTCCCTCTTACAAGGAGCTTTGTGGTTACCTGGATAATCCAGGATAATCCTCTGATCTCAAATCTGTTGATGTAAAGACTTTCAAACCTGTAGACAATTTTTATAAAAATTCATTGGAGCCAAACAGAGGATATGCCTGGAAGTAAGATTTCAATAAACTGAGAAAAATGCTCCTGAGAATGGTAGTTTGCAGAATCTTTTATGCACTTGAAATTAAGGAAGCAACAGAAGGAAGATTACGTGGAGGCCGGAGAAAGCAACGTGGGGATTGGATTACAGGATACTTAAGAATATGTGCTCTCTTAAGGGTTAATACACCCTTTGAGGTGTATTATTTCTGGTACTTCACAGGTATCTTTTTAAAATTTATTATTATTTTGTAATGTTTTTATTGATTTCAAGGACAGGAAGGGTGGAGAGATAGAAACATCAATGATGAGAGAGAATTATTGATCATCTACCTGCTGCATGCCCCCTACTGGGGATTGAGCCTCAAACCTGGGCATGTGCCCTCACTAGGAATCAAACTGTGACCTCCTGGTTCCTAGGTCAATGCTCAACCACTGAGCAACACTGGCTGGGAAAAAAAATGCTTTTATAAATTAATTTTAGAATCTTGAGTCTCAGATGCCCAACACGGTACTGCTGGCCAGGGAGGTTGGCGGTGTCAGAGGGAGGGGCCAAGGTCCTACCTGGCTCTGAGTCTGGAGAGAACCAGAACCGGGGTTGCCTCCATCAAATCATGTAACGAGGGCCGGGGCCCGGGAGCACTAGAATCCCAAGGGGCCTGTGTCCACCTGCATACAAGATGGGGCTTCAGCAGGGACCAGCACCTGGGCTTCTGGGGAGGCTCCCTGGTGGGTAGGGGCAGGATGCACGGTGCTGGGCCTCCGAAGAGGGGGGCAGGGAGCATTCCTGGGGGCAGCAGTGGCCACAAGGAGGCCCAGAGCTGGTAAGCTCCTTTGGGTTCCAGGGCTCCCTTCCTCTCCAAACCTAGGGCCCAGCAGGCACAGGGCCGAGTCCTCACTCCATGGGGTGAGTGACATGGGTGGCTCGGTCCCCTTCCTCCAGAGCCTCTGGCAGTGAGAATGCTCCGTGGGCCTCCTGGGCAGAGGGAGGCGGCAGGTGGGATGGAGCCAGGCTTGGAATCAAGAGGCCTGGCTTCTGGCTTTGGCTGTGACCTTGGGAAGTCTCTTCACTCTTTGAGTCCTTGCTCTCAGCTGCAAAACAGGGACGATGCCTTCTCCTCACAGGATGGTGGGAAGGTTAAACTGAAGTACGTAGCAACCATCTCAGGTAGAAACTCTAGTTTATCTTTAACCCTGCGGTTTGGCTTCTGTGCTTATTTGCTCTGTTTAACAATAGAAAAGTTATTTTGATTTTCTGAATTATATAAATCATCCCATTCGGTTGAATATCCTATTGATTGTAATGTGAAATCCCATGGGTTGTGGTCATACTGGTCTTAGAAAGCACATTTTCCTTTACCTGGGAAGGACAGCACAGTTATCCCAAGGTCAGAGGGCTCCAGTTAACGTGTCCTTGTTGACTCAGTGATCCGGAGACCCAAAACTGTAATTTAGATAACATGCCTACGTTTAACCCAGGTTCCTCATTCCAGACCCGAAGGCTCTAGATAATGTGTTTCTGTCAATTCAGTGACCCCGAGACCCAAAACTATAATTAACATGTGCTTCTGCTTCTGTAAACTGCTTTTTTGCAAACCAGGTTCCTCATTCCAAACCACAAGATGTCATCAATACCTTTGTGATCTTTGCCTATATAAGTCTGGCGTTGCCACCATCTTATCACTATGAGATTTGGGAATGACCCCTCATAGTCCCGGATTGCAATAAATGTGACTCTTTAATTCGACTTCTTGACACATCCTTCTGTGATTCGCGGGGTACATTACAACAAACACAGCAAGAAACGGGGGGCTAGCTGCCCACAAAGGTGACGCGTGTTTACACCGAGCAGGTGAAGGTGCAGGCATCCCCACCCCTTCCTGGGGGTTCTGAATCTCTGCTGTTCACTGCTGCCCCTCGGGCCTGAGCCTGCTGCCCTGGTCCCCAGGCCCTGCCACTGTGGAAACTCCGCCCCCCGCCCCCACATCTCACAGAGGGGACACAAGGAGTCCCTCCTCCAACCCCAGCCAATGAGACATTTCCCAGTAGCTCAGCAGGAGCTGCCCAGGGCCAGCAGGGGCATGAGGTCTCGGGAGGGAGAGGACCTGTGCCGGTCCCTTTAGTGGTCTCTGTGCCCTGTGAGTGCCTGTGCCCCATGCGGGCTCTGGGCCTGTGACGTGCTCTGTATGTTTCTGTGCAAGAGCTGGGGATCTTTCCAGAGCCCAAATGTGCTCCTGCCAGGCACTTGCTTACACCCCCACTTGCTGCCCATCCCCAAATCCCAGGTCTTTGTGAGTTGACCCCAGGGTACCAGGATTCAGCCTCACCTCCTGCCTGGCCCTGGGTCACTGCACTCCTGCAGGCAGCCCCCATCCGCCCCTGTAGGACCCTCCTCTCACTTCTGCTCAGGACTTCAGTTCCACGCCCTCCAGGAAGCATTCCAAAAACTTCGGGAGTAGATTAGGTGCCCAGCCCCGGGACCTCCGAAAGCCTGGGGAGCAGATCCTCTCCCAGACTTGTACCTGGCTGCTCACTGCCTCCTCGAGGCTCCGCGTGGAGGCTGAACTCTTGGGGCCTGTGGCTTGGTCAGCCCTGGACTCTGCAGACTCTGAGGTGGGATTGCTGGCTGGAGAGGCCCCGAGTGAATTCCTACCCTGCTGGTGCCGGCAGCAGGCCCCTTAGAGCAATGGGCCCTAGGGAGAACCTCTCACGGAGAGGGGGCTGCTCACTGGGCTTCCCTCTCCACCTCACCGCCCTGGCTACCGCTGTCCAGCAGCCACCTGAATGTGTACAGTGGTGACCCTCAGGTCACAGATTCCCTGGGGAGGTGTCACCAGCAGCTCCTGCCCAGCCGACCTGACCCAGAAGCATGAGCTTACAGGTGCTGGGAGCCGGGCCCTGGCCAAGGAGCGGCAGAAGGACAATCACAACCTAATTGAAAGGAGACGGAGGTTCAACATTAATGACCGCATCAAGGAGTTGGGAATGCTGGTCCCCAAGGCCAGTGACCTGGACGTGCGCTGGAACAAGGGCACCATCCTCAAGGCCTCTGTCGATTACATCCGGAGGATGCAGAAGGACCTTCAGAAGTCCCGGGAGCTTGAGAACCACTCTCGGCGCCTAGAGATGACCAATAAGCAGCTCTGGCTGCGAATCCAGGAGCTGGAGATGCAGGCTCAAGTGCACGGCCTCCCCACCGCCTCCCCACCGCCTCCCCACCGCCTCCCCGTCCAGCATGAACATAGCTGAGCTGGCCCAGCAGGTGGTAAAGCAGGGGCTGCCTAGTGAGGAGGGCCCGGGGGAGGCCTTGCTATTGGGGGCCAAGCTCCCCGACCCTGAGTCACTGCTGGCTCTGC
>NW_006290777.1:328106-330823 GCF_000327345.1 Myotis davidii
ATTCCCTGGGGAGGTGTCACCAGCAGCTCCTGCCCAGCCGACCTGACCCAGAAGCATGAGCTTACAGGTGCTGGGAGCCGGGCCCTGGCCAAGGAGCGGCAGAAGGACAATCACAACCTAATTGAAAGGAGACGGAGGTTCAACATTAATGACCGCATCAAGGAGTTGGGAATGCTGGTCCCCAAGGCCAGTGACCTGGACGTGCGCTGGAACAAGGGCACCATCCTCAAGGCCTCTGTTGATTACATCCGGAGGATGCAGAAGGACCTGCAGAAGTCCCGGGAGCTCGAGAACCACTCTCGGCGCCTAGAGATGACCAATAAGCAGCTCTGGCTGCACCATCCCCATTCCACCATCTGGACTTAAGTCACAGCCTGAGTTTCGGGGGTGGGGGCAACGAAGGGACCCCTCCCGGCTACCCTGAACCGATGGGGCAAGAGCATGGCTCCCTGTTCCCCCACCTGTCCAAGAAGGACCTGGACCTCATGCTCCTGGACAACACCCCCCTCTTCACCATGTCCCCCGAGGCCTCCAAGGCCAGCAGCCGCAGGAGCAGCTTCAGCATGGAAGAGGGCGATAGATGTGCTGTGACCCTGGGACGGGCAGGCCTGGGGGCTGCGAGGGCAGGGCCGCCTCCCTCCCCCCTTCAGGCTGCACTTGTGTGTGAAGTAGCCACCTGCCCTGCCTCACTCCTCCCTTTGGCTCCTGGTTTGGACTTAGTGCCCGCTTGGCAGCCTGTGGGGTCGGGAAAAGCCCCCCCACCCAGCTCAGTACTCCACTCCTGGGGGGCAGCCCTCTGATGGGCTGGGCAGGAGGAGGTCGTGAACCTGGCCCCAGGGGGTGTGCTGGAGGTGAGAGGAGGCCCTGGAGGATCCTGTCTTCTGTTCTCTGAAGCAGTGACGGGTCCAGGGGGAGCCCCAGCCTGCTTTTCTGGGACTCAGATGGCAACAAGCCCATCCTCCAGCCTGGCCACCCCCCTCACACAGGTGGGACGCCCCCAGCCCCCCTTTGGTGCTAAAAGCTCTCCACCAAGCGGTGTGAGGGCGGGCGTAGCCGGCAGAGGGTGCCGGGTTCAGGGTAGTGTGGGGTCTCTGCTGGAAGAGCAGCTCCCCTCCAGTCTCCCCACTTTGTGCCTTTAGTAAACACTGTGCTTTGTAAAATAATAATAATAATAATTTTAAATGGTAAAAAAAGAAACAAAGAAAAAGTTTATTTGAGCCAAACTGACAACATATGCTTAGGAGCAAGATCTCAAATGCTCCAGAGAATAACAGTTTTGCAGCTTCTTTGACGTATTTGAAATTAAGGCGGGGAACATAAGGAAGATTACCTGTAGGTGGGGAAAAGCAAGGTGAGGACTGGATTACAGGATAGTTTACAAGACTTTGTGCTCTCTTGAGGGTTAATACCCACTTTGAGGGAGATTAGTTTTGGTGTTTCTAAGGTGTGTTAACCTAGACTCGGAAGAACAATGGACAGGGCTAGCTTAAACCCTTTCACTAAAAAAGTTAAATGCGGGGGTGGGTGGCTCTCCACCATGGCCTGCCCAGTTAGGAAGGTCTGATCAGCCCGTGACATTACTTTCCATAGAACTATGGTGGGCAGTTAGACAGACATGGGCAGAACAAGGACCATGAGCCAGTTACACAAGGACTCCAGGGCAGAATGCCCCGAACACCTAGCAATGGAAAAAACTGGTAGAACAAGTATTAGAGATAAGTATTGTTAATCACGACCTCGCCCCTAAGACCCTCCTCTCCACCCTCTCTTCCCATCACACAGGTGGGATTCTCCTGACCTTTTCTCCCCTGGCACGTGGTGAAACCATGTGATAGACCCCCCTCCTACCTCCTAAAGACAAGGGGGCTGGAGGAAAGCCCCATCTCACTCCCATACAAGAACAGAAGATGACTGGACAGACCCCGATATGTCAGTTTGAAGGAGAAAGCCGTTACCCTCCTCCCTCCGAGGGGTTAAAAGGAGCCCTTAGCCCTCTCTTCAGGGCAGTTCTTTGAGCCGCCCGCTGGACATTAATCTCCCAGTGTACTTTCTCTTTACTTGCCTAATAAGTCTCTAGCGACTTTGAGCCTTGGCCCTGAATTCTTTTCTTAGCCAGAACCCCAGTACCGAGATTGCTGACCCCAGGTCTGGTCTGACACCAGCGCCTCTAACAGAACCCCTGTTTTTTTGTGTTTTTTTGTCCACAGGCTAAATTGTAGATTCTCCAACAGTGAAGGCAGGGCAGTAAGTGAGGGAAACGACAGGCACCCGGCTTGCCTCTCATCTCTGCACTGGACCCCCAGAGCCACTTGGTGCCCCAACAGCATTGCTGTGGATTCTGTGGCACCCCACAACTAGAGGAAGAAAACAGTCTTTCCTGAAATCTCATCCTACACCACACTGCGCATGCTGACAGTATTCGCTACTCTGTTCGCATAAACCTCACTGACTAGTTAACCAGTTCATCTATGACTCCAGCTAGCTCTACTCACACCGAAAACTGAGAAATCTGTCCCTCACACTGCCCTCTGCCCGTGAACCCTGACCTGCACGCTGCTCTCTAGCGGGCTGTCATATTGCAAAGTCATTCCATGTTTTCCACTAGGACATTAAATCATTCACAGTAGAGGCAAGATTCCACCCCTGGGAATATTGAGTCTTCATTGTGGAATGTCAAGAACTAGGGTGGATCCCCAGAAAGGAAGGCAACTTTAGAC
>NW_006290777.1:330869-334185 GCF_000327345.1 Myotis davidii
GCAGCTCTCCACCTATCCTGTCGGACTTCACAGGCGGCAATGAGGAAAGGCCCTAGAAGGCTGGGGAACCTCCTGCTGGGACCGCTCCAGGCTCGGCGGGCGGCCCCCGCGAAGGGCATCCAAGGGCAGGTGGACCCGCAGGGGCGGAGGGTCCCAGGCCCCCTGGGGCCGCCCCGCCAGACGCGGTCAGAGAGCAGTGGAGGGTACGCCTCATATGACTCATTAACCCGGGGTCTGGACAATGTTTCAAAACGAGGGCCTCCTGTCTCCCTTCCCAGGCTTTCCTTCCTTGGAATACTTTTCACTAACAGACCCCATATTTTGGATCTATGATTTGCTGTCGTCTGTTCCCACCAGAATGCATGCTCGTTGAGATCAAAACTTGGATTTTTGCCTGCGACTGTCTCCCCAGACCTGAAGCCAACCAGGGACCTGGGGTGAAGAGCATTCAATAAATACTTGTTAAATGAAGAAGAAGAAGAAGAAGAAAAAAGACACCTGGAGAGAAAAGGTGGGGTCAGCAGATAAGAGAGAAAGTGCAGCCAAGATTCCTGAGGTCCTAGATTACAACTCTGGGGCAGGTTAGAATTTTAAAGGTACATTCTCTGGTTTAAAGGCTCAGGCAGATGAAGCCGTTTCACTGATTAACATTGCTGGAGGGTAAATTTGCTAGAAAGTCCTTCTCAGAGGTTAGTGAAAAGTTACTACGTTTAGCTTCAACTACAGCTTTAAAACTTCCTTGTCTTCTGTTATTTTCTTCCAACCCTGACTTTTTTTTTTTAATGGGAAAACGCTGATAGGAAACCAGTGCAGGCTCCTACCTAGTCCAGTCTATCCCAAGTGGATTCTGACTCCCGGGTCCCCGAGATGAGTCTTGGGGCTCCACCTTCTGTGCGCAGTTGACAGTTTTCACACTTAGCGATTTCCCTTTTTGCCTTCCTGTTTTGTCACTGGGGGCAGCTACGGTCCTTTCTCTTCTGGTTTGAGGAGTTTTTGCTTCATTATATTCCTCCTTCAAGGGCTGGATTAATACAAATAATCTGGATCTCCCTTTCTAAAAAAGGTTCAAAACCTGTAAAGAATTGTTGGGATTATTTGAGCCAAACTGTTGTCGACTATACAGGGAAGCAAAATCTCAAAGAGAATGGCCGGTATAAACCATATTTTATATATTGCATTGGTGATAGATTAGGAAGATGGGAGAAAGCAAAGAGGGGAAACCTCTAGGATTGGATGAAAACTAAAATGACAGACGTAGGTGGGTACTGGATGGTTAACAGTCAACAATTAGCGTGATAACAATAACAATGAGAGGATTAGTGGTCTCCGCCCTGGTGCATGGCCCTAAGGGGTTTGAAAAAAGGAGTTGCCCTGACATTCCAAAGGAAGGTTATTGTAGATGCAAAAGATAACAGAAAGGCTTAGTTAAGGTAAAGATTGACTTCTGTCTGGGAAGATTCTAGCCTAGGATGTGACTACCTGCCATACATAAACTGCTTTTAGTTAAAAAATTTTAATTTTCTGCCCTAGTGCAGTGATGGCAAACCTTTTGAGCTCGGCGTGTCACGATTTTGAAAAACCCTAACTTAACTCTGGTGCCGTGTCACATATAGAAATTTTTTGATCTTTGCAACCATAGTAAAACAAAGATTTATATTTTTGATTTTATTTTATATATTTAAATGCCTATTAAACAAAAAAAATCAACCAAAAAAATGAGTAGGTGACACATGTGTCATTGGTTCGCCATCACTGCCCTAGACAGTGGGCAGCACACTGCGGCTCACGAGCGAATAAAACTAAAAATAAAAAAGACCGTACCCTTTTATGTAATGATGTTTACTTTGAATTTATATTAGTTCACACAAACACTCCATCCATGCTTTTGTTCCGGCCCTCCGGTCCAGTTTAAGAACCCATTGTGGCCTTCGAGTCAAAAAGTTTGCCCACCCCTGGGATAGAGCATCAGCCTGCGGACAAAGGTCCCGGGTTCGATTCTGGGT
This sequence comes from Myotis davidii, assembly GCF_000327345.1. Taxonomy (NCBI): domain Eukaryota; kingdom Metazoa; phylum Chordata; class Mammalia; order Chiroptera; family Vespertilionidae; genus Myotis; species Myotis davidii. Next base: position 332,873 of record NW_006290777.1, read on the forward strand.
AGAACATGTACTGCAGTTGCAAGTTCCTCTCTGACCAGAGGCAACCAATGGATGTGTTTCTCACATCGATGTTTCTGTCTTTCCCTTCCTCTCTGAAATCAATAAGCATTAAGGCACTAAGAGCAAATCATGTGCAACTAGTAGATAAATAAATTCTGAAGATCTAATGCACAGAATAGAGACTCAAAGTTGCTACCAGAGAGTGGGTTTTTTTCAACTACAATTGACATTCAATATTATTTTATACTACCTGGTGCACGGGTAGGGTCCCTAGGCCTGGCTGGCGATCAAGGCCGATCAGGTTCCCCACCTCCCCGCCTCCTCCTTCCTTTGCTCCCTCAGCACCCCGCTGCCACTGGTCACCCACCATGTTCTGTGCCACCCCCTGGTGGTCAGCACACATCATAGCAAGCAATCGAAATCCTGGTCTCCTGGTTGAACTCCTGAGGGAAAACTTTGCATATTAGCCATATATATATACAAAATTAGTTTCAAGTGTATGCATAGTGGTTAGACATTTATATAATTTACAAAGTGACCTCCAGAAAATCTAGTACCCACTTGGTCCCACCCAGTTATAATACTAGAGGCCCAGTGCACAGATTCGTGCACTGGTGGGGCGGGGCTTGGCCTGCAGGGATTGGCCCTCTGTGGGAGGACCACTCATCCTGCTCAGTAGAGCAGCTCTCCAACTGTGGGAGTGCACTGACCACCAGGGGGCAGACGCTCAATGCAGGAACTGCCCCCTGGTGGTCAGTGCACATCATAGTGACTAGTCAACTGGTCGTTCTGCCATTTGGTCGCTGGGCTTTTATTATATAGGATTAGTGACTATTTCCTATGTTGTACTTTATATCCCAGTGACTATTTTGTAACTACCAATTTGTATTTCTTAATCTCTTTACCTTTTTCACCTACTCCCCAACTCTCCTCCTGTCTGACAATCCTGTTAGTTCTTTGTATCTATGAGTTTGTTTTCATTTTGTTTGTTCATTTATTTTGTTCTTTAGATTCCACGTATAAGTGAACTTATATGGCCCAGTCAGCCTGAGGACTGAAGGGTCCCGGGTTCGATTCCAGTCAAGGGTATGTGCCTACATTGCAGGCTCCTGGCCCTGGCCGGGGCATGCAGAAGGCAACCAATGGGTGTATCTCTCTCACATCAGTGTTTCTCTCTGTCTCTCTCTCTCCCTTCCACTCTCTCTAAAAATCAATGAAAAAAAATATTCACAGGTAAGGATTAAAAAACATAAAAATAAAAAATAAGTGAACTCATATGGTATTTGTCTTTTTCTCTGACTTATTTCACTTAG
>NW_006290777.1:338295-354383 GCF_000327345.1 Myotis davidii
GATTCCCAGTCAGTCGAACTCCTGAGGGGACACTTTGCATATTAGGCTTTTATTAGATAGGATTTGTTGCCTAGGATAGGAAACGTCTATGACAGCTAACAAAGTACAGTATTTCTACAATAATAATTATGATGATGATGTTGAAAATTGCAAGTGCCTGCTTTGTGACAGCCAGAGTTCTTGTAAACATTATAAAAATAGCAACTTATTTTAGTGGATAGTATTACTGAAAATTGGGCATTTGGCTTCCTTTCCCTAATCCACCCGACCCTGGTGATTCTGGGGAGGTAGGCCATGTTTATAAAGAAATAATTTACTTTGATGATGGTAGATAAAGGTTCTGAACCATGAGCTACCCTCATCAAAGAATGGTAATTGTCACCCAACAAAAATGTTACCTTTATTAACCTGTTATCTTTTGCCATCTTAATGTGCAATGATAAAGAGTTTTGTTTTCACTTTACTTAGATGAAGTTGAAAGACAGGCTAGGCCAGTGGTTGGCAAACTCATTAGTCAACAGAACCAAATATCAACAGTACAATGATTGAAATTTCTTTTGAGAGCCAAATTTTTTAAACTTAAACTATATAGGTAGGTACATTGTTATTAACTTAATTAAGGTACTCTTAAGCTGGCCCTTACTAAAAACATCCTCATTTTATAATAATAAAGCCCTTCTTCTAAGGCCACTTCTTCAAAATAGACTCGCCCAGGCCGAAAACCGACTTCCGCGCATGGGCCACAAAGTTTCAATCGCACTGTACGTGTGCGCCCGCACGTGGTATTTTGTGGAAGAGCCACACTCAAGGGGCCTAAGAGCCGCATGTGGCTCGTGAGCCTGAGCCGCGGTTTGCTGACCACTGGCCTAGGCCATCTTAGTCTTATCCTCTCCCCTCACCCCCACCCCCAAACTCTCAGATAGTAATTAACAAAGGACAAATGGGTTTTTCAGATTTAAGTCTTTCTGGTTCTTCTAGTCATTAAAGAGAAGTGCAGAAGTTTCACTTCTTGGTGCTATGTGTTTTAACCAAGGTCACCGTGTGCGCCTCCCCCGCACTGCCTATACCATTTACCGCCTGCGCCACGTCTCCCGTCGCCTGCCCGACCGACTAACAGCCCCCACTTCTTCTAAGGCCACTTCTTCAAAATAGACTCGCCCAGGCCGAAAACCGACTTCCGCGCATGGGCCACAAAGTTTCAATCGCACTGTACGTGTGCGCCCGCACGTGGTATTTTGTGGAAGAGCCACACTCAAGGGGCCTAAGAGCCGCATGTGGCTCGTGAGCCTGAGCCGCGGTTTGCTGACCACTGGCCTAGGCCATCTTAGTCTTATCCTCTCCCCCCACCCCCCCCCCCAAACCCTCCTCTCCTCACCCCAACCCCACCTCCAACCTCTCATATAATAATTAACAGAGGACAATTTGGGTTTTTCAGATTTAAGTCTTTCTTTTCTTTTTTTGCTTGAAAGATGGTCACTTTTTCTCTTCCCTTCAGAATGTTGCCATTTTATTCAACGCATTCCCCAAGCCTCCTCCTCTCAGCTCAGATCTTGTACTGGAGCAGAGTTAAAGCCACGACGCATGACCAGTAAGAGCGGTGGTTTAAGAAAGGGGTTCCCCTAAATCAGCTGGCAAGAGCTCAAAGGCCAGTCCCCCTGCCTATTCCCTCCGCTGGGAGCACCCAAGACTAACGAGTTTTTCAAGATACAAGCCATCTCTGAACGTCACACTGAACACCACACCAGACCAGCATCACGTGTCTCACTCGTTCACAATTGATTTGACATACGAGTAATTTGAGTTACGAGCTCCGGCACAGAACGAATTAAACTGGTAAGTCAAGGCCCCACTGTATCTCCAAAGCTACACATTCCCACTCCACCACAACAAAGCTTTCTCAGAACACACAACACAGAGCCCTCTTCCCCAGTACCTAGAAGAACAGCACCACCAGCCCAGCGGCTCTTCCCCGAACTTGCCTCTGGCAACCCTAGTCCCCTCTGGGGACCCCAACTTGGGGAGTCAGGCAAAGGGAGGTTGAACCCAGGGCAATTTTCTAAAGCCCGGGAGAGTCCAGGCTGCCCCGTAAGCGGAACCTCGCCCACTCACCACCCAAGTCCTGTAACACCGCAGCCAGGCCGGCCACCCAAAGGGGTTGCAAGTTTCAATGCTCCCTGCAAAAGTCGGTGCTCTCTCCGGGCAGCTGGGAACGAAAGGCAACCCCCCAGCCCTCTGGCAACGCTGTCCCTCCTGAATGAGACACACGCACCCTGGGATATCTGTTTGCTGTGCCGAGAGAGGGAGAAATGAAGGATGGGGGGGTGGGGGCGAGGGACTGTGAGGGAGTGGGGTGTGGCGATTCGGGGAGGGAATGGGTAAGGGCCGGTTAGTCACCTCTTTGCCGGGGACAGAGCCAGGTTTAGGGGAGGCGGGCCTGCCCGACGATTTGTTGTCAGCGTCCTGGTCGCTGGCGCCCAAACATCCACCTCCCCCCAAATCATCGCAACCGGCCAAGAGGCCCCGAACAGCCCCAACCCTTTGGCAGAAGGAAGAAACTTGTACACGGGCCTCCAGCGCCAGGTGCCGCGGTTCGCCTCCGAGGACCACTGTAAAAGCCAGAATAATGCTGATCATAAAGAAAAGCTTTAATAGAGTGTTGTTTTCTTCCAAGTCTTTGGGAAAATGAAATTCAGGTTTTCCACTGATCCGCTAACATTTGTAGTCGCCTGTGGCGAAGCAGGGTGTGTGTGTCTGGGGGGGAGGGGGGCTGGGGAGGGAGATCGGTGCTCAAGGTGGGGAGCCTGAGGAAGGTGCAGAGGCGCACTTCAGGGAGGGGGCAGTCAGGGCACCCGGGTCTCCAACGCCATGTGTGGGGCTGCGGTGCCCGCCCGCCCACCTTACCTGTGGATGCAGCTTCAATGACAAGGGTCGGTGGCCAGGCGGGATTCAAGCCCAGTTCCAGGGGCGCCACTTCCTTGGCCCCCACGCCCAGCCCCCGGCCGGACTCTGCCCCTGCTGGTACCAGCCTCACCCCTTTGGTGTCACTGCTTCATCCTCCCCTTCCTCCTGATCCCGGCACCAAAAATGAGAAATCAGAGAGAGGCCGAAATCCAGGACTACAGGCTTTATTAGAGGAGGGCTGTGTCGCAAGGGAGGTCAGCAACTCGTGCAGAGGTGGGCACGCCTTCAGAGGAGCGGAATGGGAGTGGGTGGGGGCTTAGTGTAATCGGTGCACACTGATTGGTGGCTTACTGTATGGTGCATATAGGACAAGGGCTGAGGGTATCTGGCAGGTGTGGATTGGTGGTCCAATGTATAGTCCATATAAGGTACAGGGTTAGTCACCCAGGTATTTCCGGGCTGCAGGTTACCTCATACTCCGCCCACCAGTTGGGGGAAGGGAGGATCTATCACCTCCTGGTCCCCAAACCACTGGGACCTGGGGCCGGCCAGTGGCAGCAGCTCTTCTTGGGGATTGGGTGGCATGACCATGGCTGGCATCCCCAGGCCTGGTGATGGCAACTGGGGGGATGGAGGTGTGGTGGCTGGACTGGCTGGTGCTCCCTGCTGCTGCCCCTCCCTCCCCGCCAGGACTTGGGGCTTGGGAGACTGCGGTGTGTTCTATTCACTGCCACATCCTTGGGAGAGGCTCCCATCATCACAGCTGTGCTGGCCAGCCATGAGCCGGCTTCTGGCTGAGTGGCACTCCCCCTGTGGGAGCGTACTGATCACCAGGGGTCATCTCCTGAGTTGAGCAGGCTGGTTGGCCACTGCAGTGCATGTCATAGCCACCAGTTGTCCCAGTCCTACTGGTCGCTCTGCCATCATGGTCGCTGGGCTTTATATATATAGGTAAAATTTGGGCCCTCCGTAGACCAGGAGGAGTCCATCTCAGCAGATAAATTCCTTCTCGGGCTTCACATAAAATGAATCTTTTCTCTTGGGATCCACACTTTTATTTTTTTAAAATATATTTTATTGTGTTTTTTTTTACAGAGAGGAAAGGAGAGGGATAGAGAGAAACATCGATGAGAGAGAAACATCCATCAGCTGCCTCCTGCACACCCCCTACTGGGGATGTGCCCTCAACCAAGGTACATGGACTCGAACCTGGGACCATTCAGTCTGCAGGTCGATGCTCTATCCACTGAGCCAAACTGGTTAGGGCTTAAAGACTTTTTTTATCTGATCTTTTAAAGCATATTTTAGGGATTGTGTTTCTGAGCAATCCTCTTCGTATATTTACCTTCTGTTGCTTCTGGCTCAGTTTCTGTCAGGTTGAAGTAAACTGAACCTCCTCCATCTATCCTCCTCCCACCCCAACACCTTCCTATAGATATGCTTCTCTCACCTTTCCTTAAACCTGGATTTCTTTTTTCTTTTTTAAATATAAATATATATAAATATATTTCTTTTTCCTTTTTTTATTGATTTCAGAGAGGAATGAAGAGAGAGAGAGAAATATTAATGATGAGAGAATCATTGTTCAGCTGCACCCTGCAAGCCCTACACTGGGGATCAAGCCAGCAAGCCAGGCATGTGGCCTGACCTGGAATTGACCTCCTGGTTTATAGGTTAAAGCTCAACCACTGGGCACCGCCAGCTGGGCAAACCTGGATTTCTTGAGTGAAAGTGTATGTCAGCCCTTTTCACTGTCTCACCTCTATATCTTAAATCTCCTGCAATCTGATTTTCACTCTCACTTCTCCCCTGGAAGTCTCAGAGACCCTTGTAGGAGAGGGGCTCAGGGCAAAAAGGAGAACAGCAGAGAGATGAACAATAGGAGGAGAAAGTTAAGAGAGCCATAAAGCCGTGCTTCTTAAGCTTTAGCATGCATTTGAGTCACCAGGGAACTTTAAAATGATGGATGAGAACCCGTCTTTGGCTCAGTAGGTTCAGGTTGAAGCTAATTGTATCTAATCGTATCTAACAACTTACCAGGGGCTGTTGAGACTGCCTGTCTGGAGGCCATGCTTTCAAGAACCACTTGAATAAAGTGCTGTGACACAGCTTGTTTATGGCTATTCTTTATCCCCTACAAAAATATTTCTTTTGTTTTGTTTTGTTTTGTTTTGTTTTGTTTTGTTAATTTTCACCCAAGGATAGTTTTCCATTGATGTTTAGAAAGAGTGGAAGGAGGAGGGAGGGGAGAGAGAGAGAGAGAGAGAGAGAGAGAGAGAGAGAGAGAGAGAAACATGCATATGAGAGACACACACATAAATTGGTTCCCTCGAGAGAGAGAGAGAGAGAGAGAGAGAGAGAGTGAGAAACATGGATATGAGAGACACACACATAAATTGGTTGCCTCCCACACCCACCCCACCAGGCATAGGGATCAAACTTGGAACCCACATACTTGCTCTTGACCAGCAATCCAACCTGAGACCCATCAGTCCTCAGGTTGACGCTCTAACCACTGGTCCCAGCCAGTCAGGGCCCCTACAAAAATATTTCTTGATCATAATGTCATCTCTTTTTACTAAAAACAAACAAGATTGCTTTTGAGTATTTTCTCATAGTTTCCAGCTGAAAAGGGGATGAAGAGGAGTGAGAAAAAGAAGATGGGGGCGGCTGGGATTTGTTCTACTTCCTGTAGAAAATCAGCAGTTAATGTTGGTGCTCTTTGCTAGAATTCAGTACAAGTATTGGGGTGAGGGGCAGCAATTATGAATTTAATTAATCTCAGTTGCTTAACAATGTTAGCTGCATTAAAAGGTGTAGCTTATAAAATGAAATTATAGATCTAAAATAACACACTCATAAAATATCAAGCTAATCAGCTGTTTATAACAGACACTATCTTCCTCTTAGAACAGTGGTTCTCAAACTTGGCTGCACATTAGAATCACCTGGGAATCTTTTTAAAATCTTGATTTCTGGGCCTCATCCTCCGGAAATTCTGTTTCTTTGTTATGGGGTGGGGCCACAACATTAATAACAAAGAAACAGAATTTCCGGAGGATGAGGCCCAGAAATCAGGATTTTAAAAAGATTCCCAAAGGGAAAAAAAAATAAAAAAGATTCCCAGGTGATTCTAATGTGCAGCCAAGGTTGAGAATCACTGCCTTAGAAGCATCAACGATTTAGGATGAGCCAGGCAAAGAAAACTTCAAGGAAACTTTCTCAGTCAACGTAATTGGGAGTTAATCCAAAAATGGGGGAAACTGCCCTTTTCTGCTCTGCTCTAGAACGAGCCAAGTCCGGTTCACAAACCAGTAGTCATCTCTGGAAGTAGAATTTGAAAAAAAAACAAACAAAAAAAAACAAAACACTAAATTTTAAGGATACACCCATCGAGGCTCCTGATAAATTTCCAGCCTAAGGGCCAGAGGGCACACTTATCTCTTGGAGAGCAGCTGCAGAGTTTTCTATTAGCCCACTAACAGGAATCCTCCACCTTAAACTCTTTAGTCATCAGGAATTTGCTTTCAAATAGGCTTGTTGATTGGTTTCCCGGCATTGTTTAGTTTAGCGCTTTCCCCACGTTTCAGTGCTGTTCTTTCCAGACTGCTTTGTAGCAGCTTGTGAGTTTTGGGCATCATCTTCAGCCTGAAATCTTTGCGGAAGGTTCTAGGAGGAGCTTCAGGCTGTGAGTAGACTTGTCATGGATTCGCCAACAAAGCTTAATGCCCCCTCCACTGGGTCATTTTCTCAGATGTCCAATGGAAGCTATTCAGGTAAGACAGATGCTGCCCTTTTTGACTACAGGGGTTGGGGAAGTGAGGAGCCTCCCCTCCAACCTTAGGGGGATGCCTTCAGCGATTTAAAGAAGAATACAGCTAAGTAGGCCCCTCCAGTGGGGAGAAAACACAGGGGACAAAGAGGAAGCACAAGAAACTTAATTTCAATGTAAAGTAAAGTTTATATAATTTTTTATTATGGGTTTTAGAGAGGAAGGGAGAGGGACAGAGAGAGAAATACTCATGCTGAGAGAGAATCATTGATTGTCTGCCTCCTGCACATGGCCCACTGGGGGTCAACCACGAAACCAGGTCATATGCTCTGACAGGGAATCCAACCATGGCCTCCTGTTTCATAGGTCTATGCTCAACCACTGAGCCATGCCAGCCCCACAACATTTTTTTTAATCTTGCCAAAATTTTCAGGATTAGCTTTCTAGCTAAATCTACCCTTTAGCAGTGGTTCTCAACCTTCTGGCCCTTTAAATACAGTTCCTCATGTTGTGACCCAACCATAAAATTATTTTCGTTGCTACTTCATAACTGTAATGTTGCTACTGTTATGAATCGTAATGTAAATATCTGATATGCAGGATGGTCTTAGGCGACCCCTGTGAAAGGGTCGTTCGACCACCAAAGGGGTCTCGACCCACAGGTTGAGAACCGCTGCTTTAGGGGCTATTAGTAAACAGGAAAAAGGTGGCTTTTCAGGTAACAGAAGAAAGGGGCCAGTGAATGTGCACCAGGTCCTACACCATCACCCACACTACTCAGCCACCATTAGTCAGGATAATGTTTCAAAGGAGTGAGCCTGGGAGTGGGTGAGGCTCCCAGAAAAATTAGGCCACAGAAAGGAGGCAGGAAGGTGGGGACCTACTTAGCAGTATCCCAGAACACTGCTTCTAAGGAAATCCTAATTTATATTGTAAGCCCATTCACAGCCTTATTATATGGCATGCATATCTGTGAGATATGCTGAATGGTTTGTGAGCAAAGAGGCAAGAGTTAAAGTGGTTGGCTTCCCATAATATCGGGTTTGAGTAGAAAGATTTACTACCGTGAAAAATCTGGGTGTACCTGGAGAGGGTAATAGCCATTTCAACTTCCTACTCTGCTTAATGCTGGGGAGGGATTGTTCTAAGTGAGGTTTCTTGGCTTTCACTGGAGTGGTTCTTTTTCCAGAAAAATTCAGTAGAGTTGCAGTTACAAAGCTGAACTGTGGAAAGATTTTGACTCTTATTAATTATTTATATTAAACTTTTACACAAATGACAATGGAATGACTGCCAGTAACTACTTTCTGTCCCATAATCTTCCACTTGGAATTATGTACTTAGCTACTTCTGACGGCATGAAAAAATCTAACATTCAGAACTAACAAAAGCAGGAAAAAGAAAGGTTTGAAGGCAATGTTTCCCATAATAGTAGATTTTAAAGCACGTTCCCAATGTATGCCCTCCGCTGTGCAGAGCTCTCCACTAGCACAGTCGGTAACGCAGGGGGTAGAAGGAATCCTCCACCTGAGAAACCTCCACTGTCCGTGTTCACCTGTGTAAGGGCAGGCCTAGTTTGAGCCTGAGACCAGACTAGTGACTTGGAGGTAATGGATCTTAATTTTTTTTTCTTTCAGCTGACACTCAAGCTGTCTCAGAAGCACTAGCAAAAAACCTTAGTAAGTTGAGTCTCAACCATAGTATCCAATTCTCTTCCCTTCCACAAAAACATTCACCCCAACAGCGGGACAGAGAAGAAGAAATGCCCGAGTACGTAGTGGCGGTGAGTTATGGCCTGGTCTACAGGAGGAGACGTGGAGTGAGGACAATGGCAAGTCTTAAAAGAGACCTCAAAGGACTGTTTCCAACATGGCTGAGGAGGAGGAATGAGGCGATTCAAAACCGCAAGAAGAACAGGGTGAGTTTATGGGATCCAGCTCTCCCAAGGGAGGGAGGGTGGGGATGCTCATAATGTAAATATTATCTTTTTAGAGCCATTTTAGGCTCACAGCAAAATTGAGCAGAAAATGCAGAATTCCCATGTACCTTCTTTTTTTAAATATATATATTTTATTGATTTTTTACAGAGAGGAAAGAAGAGAGATAGAGAGTTAGAAACATCAATGAGAGAGAAACATCGATCAGCTGCCTCCTGCACACCCCACACTGGGGATGTGCCCGAAACCAAGATACATGCCCTTGACTGGAATCGAACCTGGGACCCTTGAGTCCGCAGGCCAACACTCTATCCACTGAGCCAAACAGGTCAGGTCCCATGTACCTTCTGACCCCACACACTCATAGCCTCCTGCACTATCAGCAGCCCATACCAGAGTGCCAGTGCTTTAGGTGATGAATCTACATTAAGGCATGATTATCACCTAAATATAATTTACATTAAGGTTCACTCTCTTGGTGTATGTTTACTTGCCTATATGGTGTCACAAACGGATGCTCATGCCAATAATACTGGGTGGTAATGGACAAACCCCTGATTGACAACTAGCAGCTGTTACAAAATGGCCCAGGTGCTAGTATTCTTTGGTCTTGTTTTTTTACCTTTTAGTGTACCCTATTCCAAATGCTATTTATTTTTTTAATATATTTTTATTGATTTCAGAGAGGAAGGGAGAGGGAGAGAGAGATAGAAACATCAATGATGAGAGAGAATCTTTGATCAGCTGCCTCCTGCACGCCCCTTACTGGGTATCTAGCCTGCAACCCAGGCATGTGCCCTTGACTGGAATCGAACCTAGGACCTTTCAGTCCGCAGGCCCATGCTCTGTCCACAGAGCCAAACCAGCTAGGGCCAAATGTTATTTAGATTTGAGGGAGCATTTGATCATTTCATTACTCATAACACAATCCTTTTTTTCCCCCCCAGAATGAACCTGTATTTCAATGTGGCTGTAGTCATCGCCTATTACATCCAGGTCCTTCATCTGGTGTTGCTGAGAATTATGACATGAAGTCATTTTAGGCATACACCGTATTCTTGTACTCATTTAAGTTGTAACACATTTTTTTATGTATTTCAATTTTTAGTAGCAAATGTGTGTATAGGGCATCTTTAATAAACTTAAGGCATATCTGAGACATGTGTATTCTTGTTCTTTGAATTTATTGGGGTGACATTGTTTATGAAATTATAGTTTTCTGGTGTACAGTTGTATAATACATCACTGGTATACTATATTGTGTATTTGATAAGAAGCTATGAAAATTCCAGGACAAGTGGAATAGGGAATCTTAGACCTATAGTTGGGGAACCACCTAGTAAGTCCCATCTTCCCTAAAGCAAGGACACTTAAGGTGGTAAATGGTTTACACTTCTCCTCCCCAACCAGAGGGCAAATAGCTTAAATCACCCTAGTCAGGGAGGCAGATAACAGAAATCCAGTTAAGAGAATAAATCTCATTTTGGTGCATCAGCATTAAGCTAGTGAATATTCTTTTTCTACCCATAAGCTCTCCCCCAAACACCCACCCTTTCAAACCTCTGAAGCTCCCAGAGACCATGCCCATGCCATTCTCTTCCCGCTCTATTCACTGCACCCCTGGGGACATATCCCCAAATCTCTAAGGTACCCCAGGAGACTTGCAACCAGGGGAGCAACGGACAGCAGCACCTCATCCTGGGCCAACTCCTGGACCTGTCTCCAAGGTTCCCCTTTTCCCCCTTTCTCTGACTTCCCAGAAAGCCCAAGCAGCCCCGCCTAGGCTCTCCTGCTGGTTCTTTATGCCCTTCCTTGTGTCACTGCCCTAACTAGGTTTGTGGTGAGGTCAATAAATTCTTTTTTTTAAAGATCTTTTTAAAGAATAGTACTTTATTCAATACATTTTATTCACAGAAAAATAAGCTTTAATCTGTGACATCCAGATTATGCAGTGGAAAGTAATTTTCTTAGTTTTCCATACTGATGGAAAGGTTTCTCCTATATGAGAAAGAAGCCATAAAATTACACTCACAAATATACTCTCAAAACATTTCACATAGTTGAGGTTAAATTCTGGCCTGCTTTTCTCCACTTTGTCACTTGATGGAAATGTTTCCCTCAAGAAAACAAGAACTTAGGTTTTCTCTCCCAGTAACACGTTCACCACCTTGTTCTTAGTCTTTATTTTATACTTGATTTTGCTAGCAATGAACTAACTGGCTAGGGCTAGGCTCCCTATTGTTTTAAATATTTTTTAGCCCTAGCCGATTTGTGTCAGTGGATAGAGTGTCAGTCTGAGGAATGAAGGGGCCCTGGTTCAATTCCTGTCCAGGGCAGGTACCTCGGTTTCAGGCTCCTCTCTGGCCAGGGCCCTGGTCAGGGGGTGTACAAGAGGCAACCATTTCATGTGTTTCTCTCACATGGATGTTTCTCTCTGTCTTTCCCTCTGTCTACAAATTAATGGGAAAATATTCTAGGGTGAGGATTAAAAACTAACAAAACACAGGGAGCCCAGCCAGTTTGGGTTGAGGCTGGACCTAGGAACCAGGAGGTCATGGTTCAATTCCCTGTCAGGGCAAATGCCCGTGTTGTGGGCTTGACTCCCAGTACAGGGTTTGCAGGAAGCAGCCTATCAATGATTCTTATCATTAACATTTCTATGTCTCCCCCTCCATTCCTCTCTGAAATCAATAAAAAAAAATGTAAAAAAAAAATAATAGAAGAGTTAGAGGTAGAAAGAAATAGAGGGTTTTGACAGGAGGAAATGAAATATGGTAGTGGTATAGTAAGAGAAGGCTGCCATCCAATGGTATCTTACTTAGGTTATTTTCCTTCTTCATGACTCCTCATCTACAGATGTGAATTTCTTTGGGAAACAAAATATACATAAAATCTGTCATCTACCCTCCCATCTTCATATGCTTGAACGTTTTCATGGGTTTTTAAAGAGAGAGGATGGGAGAGGAATAGAGAGACTTTGATGAGAAACATCATTGAACATCTGCCTCCTGCAATCCCTCCACTGGAGATCCAGCCTGAGACCTGGGCATGTGCCCTAACCTGGAATCCCACCAGTGACCTCTTGGTTCATGGCTGCATGTTCAACCATGAACCACACTAGGCAGGCAAAACTTGCATTTTAAAATATGGCTCAGATAAGTTTTTTAAAAGAAGACCAGGTATTTGACTCTGAAAGGTACAGGGAAAGAAATGCAAGCTTCTCCTAGAACCGTGGTCGGCAAACTGCGGCTCTCGAGCCACATGCGGCTCTTTGGCCCCTTGAGTGTGGCTCTTCCTAAGCCTTAGGAGTACCCTAATTAAGTTAATAACAATGTACCTACCTGTATAGTTTAAGTTTAAAAAATTTGGCTCTCAAAAGAAATTTCAGCCGAAACTGGTTTGGCTCAGTGGATACAGCGTCAGCCTGCGGACAGAAAGGTCCCAGGTTCAATTACAGTCAAGGGCATGTATCTGGGTTGCGGGCACATCCCCAATAGGGGGTGTGCAGGAGGCAGCTGATCGATGTTTCTCTCTCATTGCTGTTTCTGACTCTCTATGTCTCTCCCTTCCTCTCTGTAAAAAATCAATAAAATATACTTTTATAAAAACAAACAAACAATGTACCTACCTCTATAGTTTAAGTTTAAAAAATTTGGCTCTCAAAAGAAATTTCAGCCGAAACCGGTTTGGCTCAGTGGATAGAGCGTCGGCCTGCGGACTGAAAGGTCCCAGGTTCGATCCCGGTCAAGGGCATGTACCTTGGTTGCGGGCACATATAAGCTGATCGATGTTTCTAACTCTCTATCTCTCTCCCTTCCTCTCTGTAAAAAATCAATAAAATATATTTTTTAAAAAAAGAAATTTCAATTGTACTGTTGATATTTGGCTCTGTTGACTAATGAGTTTGCCGACCACTGTCCTAGAAGGACCTTGGTTTCATAAAGCCAATTATCTATTAACATTTTGAGCTGAAGAGGGGAGGTTTAGGGGAAGGTAAAAGGATTCTGTGGGCTCTGATGTTCTAGAGCCACACCTCTGGCCCTGTAAGGACTACCTGTAGGCCCTCTCACTCCTGGGAGCATGCCCCTGCCTTTCTAGTTTCCTCCCCCCTCCCTGCCCTAGGCACCTTACCATTAGATCCCACATTCCCAAGCTCCAAGGGTCCTTCCTTCATTTCTATAACGTGTTTCCTAAGCCCCTTTCTTCTGGGAATTACTTTTTCTACACCCAGGGAGGCTCCTGATAAATTTTCCAGCCTAAGGGCCAGAGGGCATGATTATCTCTTGGAGAGCAGAACTACTCCCACCCACCTTAATCTCTTTAGTCATCAGTATTTACATTAAAACAGGCTCGTTGATTGGTTTACCGGCATTATTTATCTTAGCACTTTCCCCACATTTCACTCCTGTTCTTTCCAGGCTACATGGTAGCAACTTGAGATTTTTGAGCATCACCTTATGCTTGATCCTGCCTTCAGATTCTAGGAGGAACTGCAGCCTGTGACTACGTGCAATGGATTCATCAACCGAGCTCAAGGCCCCCTCCACTGGGTCGTTTTCTCAGATGTCCGATGAAGAAGATTCAGGTAAGACAGATGCTGTCCTTTTGGGGGCAGTGAAAAGCCTGCCCTCCTTTCTCAGGGGGGATGCCTTCAGTGTTTAAAAGAATAGGCTAAGTAGGCCCCTCCCATGGGGGAAAAGCACAGGGACAAAGAGGGAAAAGGGAAGAGTATTAAACTGCCTGGCTTGCTTCCTATGGTTAGGAACATTTCAATCTTTTCAGTTCACTTTCTGGGGAAAAGCAACCAAAATTTTGCTGGAACGGCTCATAGGGTCTTGAAATCAGTACTTCCATCAGTAATACAGGTCAGGAATAGTGAAAAGGAACAAAACATAAGGAACTTCAATTTATTTTTTTCTTTATTAAGGTATTACATATATGTCTTTATCCCCCTATTGCCCCCCCATCCTTCACACTCATGCCCTCACCCCCCTGGTGTCTGTGTCCCTTGTTTAGGCTTATATGCATGCATACAAGTCCTTTGGTTGATCTCTCCCCCTTCCCCCCACCCTCCCTACCTTCCCTCTGAGCTTTGACGGTCTGATCAATGCTTCTCTGTCTCCAGATCTTTTTTTTTTTTTAATGTATTTTATTGATTTTTTACAGAGAGGAAGGGAGAGACATAGAGAGTTAGAAACATCGATGAGAGAGAAACATCGATCAGCTGCCTCCTGCACATCCCCCACTGGGGATGTGCCCGCAACCCTGGTACATGCCCTTGACCGGAATTGAACCCGGGACCCTTGAGTCTGCAGGCCGACGCTCTATCCACTGAGCCAAACCGGTTTCGGCATGTCTCCAGATCTTTAACTTCAATTTAAACTAAAGGTTATATATATGTTTTTATTATGGATTTCAGAGAGGAAGGGAGAGGGATAGAAAGATCCATGTTGAGAGACTCATTGATTGTCTGCCTCCCGCACATGGCCCACTGGGGATCAACCATGAAACCAGGGCATGTGCCCTGACGGGGAATCCAACCATGGCCTCCTGTTTCATAGGTCTATGGTCAACCACTGAGCCATGTCAGCCCCACAACATTTTTTAATCTTGCCAAGATTTTCAGGATTGGCTTTCTGGCTAAATCTACCCTTTAGGGGATGTTAATAAACAGGAAAATGGTGGCTTTTCAGGTAACAGAAGAACATGCACCAGGTCCTACACCATCACCTACCATTAGTCAGGAAAATGTTTCAAAGGACTGAGCCTGGGAGCGGGTGAGGCTCCCAGAAAAATTAGGCCACAGAAAGGAGGCAGGAAGGTGGGGACCTACTTAGCAGTATCCTAGAACACTGCTTCTAAGAAAATCCCAATTTATATTGTAAGCCCATTCACAGCCTTATTGTATGACATGAATGAGTATGAGATATGCTGAATGGTTTGTGAGGGAAGAGGCAAGAGTTAAAGTGCTTGGCTTCCCATAATATTGGGTTTGAGTAGAAATATTTACTGCCATGAAAAATCTGGGTGTACCTGGAGAGGGTAATAGCCATTTTAACTTCCTACTCTGCTTAATGCTGGGGAGGGATTGTTCTAAGTGAGGTTTCTTGGCTTTTTCACTGGAGTGGTTCTTTTTCCAGAACAGTTTAGTAGAGTTACAGTTACAAAGTTGAACTGCGGAAAAAATTTTGACTTTTATTAATGCTTTACGTCCCCTCTTTTATATTAAACACTTACACAAATGACAATGGAATGACTGCCAGTAACTACTTTCTGTCCCATAATCTTCCACTTGGAATTATGTACTTAGCTACTTTTGACGGCATGAAAAAATATAACATTCAGAACTAACAAAAGCAGGAAAAAGAAAGGTTTGAAGGCAATGTTTCCCATAATAGTGGATTTTAAAGCACGTTCCCAATGTATGCCCTCCGCTGTGCAGAGCTCTCCACTAGCACAGTCGGTAACGCAGGCGGTAGAAGGAATCTTCCACCTGAGAAACCTCCCACTGTCCATGATCACCTGTGTAAGGGCAGGCCTAGTTTGAGCCTGAGACCAGAGTAATGACTTGGGGGTAATGGATCTTTTTTTTTTTTCTAAAATAAAGCCTGCTTTTACTTCTCCTGTGCCCTTTCACATATATGCCCTCTATGTAAATCCCTGATTCAGGAAAACTTGAATGCTATAGACCAGTAGACGCCAACCAGTGGTCCGTGGACCACCGGTGGTCCGTAAGGTCCAAAAGTTGGTGACGGCTGCCATAGACCACGGTTTGCAAACTCCAATTACCACAGGAGCCCAGCAGGTCATGTAAAGGAGAGGAAACACCAGGTGGAGCGAGCCTGCCTGGAAGAGACCTGGGCAAGCCATGAGCGCCAGCCGATGCTGGTGGGGAGCGGATGAGGGTGGCGAGCATGCCGAGCCGGAGCACAGGCAACCCACTGGCACCCTGGCCCTTTCGTCCCCCGGCGCCAGGCCTGGGGACCCACTGGTGCTTGGCCACGGCCGACTTCTGGCCAAAGCACCTGCCGCACCGAGGACAGGGGTAGGGGCGCTGGCCGCTATGGGTTCGCCGGTGGGCTGCCATTTCGGAGCTCTGCCGAAGCAACGCCCACAGTCTGGACCAGGGCAGGGCTTCTCGCCTGTGGGTGCGCACGTGGCCCTGAAGGTCTGAGGCGTGGGCAAAAGCACGGCCACGGTCTGGGCAAGGGAAGGGGGTCTCGCCGCTATGGACCCGCTGGTGCTGGTAGAGGGCAGAGCTCTGGCTGAAGCAGTGGCCGCAGTCTGCACAGCGGTAGGGCTTCTCACCCGTGTGGACCCGTAGGTGGGTGGTGAGGGCAGAGCGCTGGGTGAAGGCCCGGCCACAGTCGGGGCAGCGGTGGGGCCGCTCCCCACGGTGGATGGCGCGGTGCTTGCTCAGAGAGGAGGCCTGGCCGAAGCCTTTGCCACAGTCAGGGCAGGAGCAGGGCTTCTCCTCC
>NW_006290777.1:355988-356256 GCF_000327345.1 Myotis davidii
CTGGGGAGCAGTTGTATAATACATCACCTGTATACTATACTGTGTTTCATAAGAAGCTATGAAGGCCCTAGTTGGGTAGCTCAGTTGGTTAGAGCGCTGACCCATATGCCAAGGTTGTGGGTTCAATTTCTGGTCAGGGCACATACAGGGCACAATCAAACAATAAATGGAGCAACAAATAGATGTTTCTCTCCCACTCTCTCCCACTATTCTGTTCTCTCTCTCTAAGATCAATAATAATAATTTTTAAAAGTAATATATATATATT
>NW_006290777.1:358172-358860 GCF_000327345.1 Myotis davidii
GCAGTCAGCTCAGCGGTGGGGCTTCTCACCCGGGGGGACCCGTAGGAGGGTGGTGAGGGCAGAGCGCTGGGTGAAGGCCCGCCATATGCCAAGGTTGTGGGTTCAATTTCTGGTCAGGGCACATACAAAAATCAACCAATGAATGCATCGATCTCTCTCTATCAAAAATGAATAAATACATTTTTAAAAAAAGAAGCTATGGCCGAAACCGGTTTGGCTCAGTGGCGCGCTCCCCACGGAGGATGGCGGTGGATGGCGCGGTGCTTGCTCAGAGAGGAGGCCTGGCCCAAGCCTTTGCCACAGTCAGGGAAGAGAAGGGCTTCTCACCCGGGTGGGTGTGCAGGTGCTCCCCCAGAGCGGGACGCCAGGCAAAACTCTCCCCACAGAGGTAGCAACCATGACGCTGGTCTGCCCTTGGGGCAGGGCGATGGGCAGAGTGGGGGCGACCCCACTGAGGCACCGTGGATGCTGCTCCACACGGTCAGGGAGGCCAGCACACGGGGGTGTGAGAGCCTTCAGCCCCAGAGGCCGAGCGGCCAGAGGAAGGACCTTCTCCGGCGCCCCGGTGCCTTCGCTCAGGCCTTTCTCTTCCTTGGTTCTGGAACCCGCTCACCCGTGTCTTCTTCTGCCAGACACGCTCCCAGCCCCGGATCGCGGGCGCCCGGCCCCCCCAGTTCAGCCTCTTGCT
>NW_006290777.1:360829-362230 GCF_000327345.1 Myotis davidii
TGAAAATTCCTGGACACATGGAATAAGGAATCTTACACCTATAGTTAAAGAGCAGTTTGCAGACACCTAGTAAGTCCCATCTTCCCTAAACCAAGGACACTTAAGGGTAAATTGTTTACACTTCTCCTCCCCAGCCAGAGGGTAAATAGCTTAAATCATCCTAAGTCAGGGGAGCGGGGGAGGGCAGATAATAGAAATCCAATTAAGAGAATAAATCTCATTTTGGTGCATCAGCATAAAGCTAGTGAATATTCTACTTCCACCCATAAGTGAGTTTATGGGATCTGGGCCTCCAGTTCTCCCAAGGGAGGGTGGGGCATGCTCATAATGTAAATGTTATCTTTTTAGACCGTTTAAGGCTCACAGCAAAATTGAGCAGAAAATGCAGAATTCCCATGTACCTTCTGACCCCACACGCTCTTAGCCTCCTCCACTACCAGCAGCCCACACCAGAGCACCAGTGCTTTAGGTGATGAATCTACATGGAGGCATTATTATCACCTAAATATAATTTACATTAAGGTTCACTCTTGGTGTATGTTTACTTGTCTATATGGTGTCACAAACGGATGCTCATGCCAATACTGGGTGGTAATGGACAAACACCTGATTGACAACCAGCAGCTGTTACCGTTACAAAATGGCCCAAGCTCTGGTATTCGTTGGTACTCATGCATTTCAATTCTGCCTCCTCCCCACTACCACCACCACAAAGGTTTTGCTTTTTACCTTTTAGTGTACCTTATTCCAAAGGCTATTTAGATTTGAGGGAGCATTTGATCATTTCATTTAATCCATTTCTCTCTTCTTTTTTTTCCGCCCTCCTAAGACGTGGCGGCCGGGGGTAATGGATCTTAAATTTCTTTTCTTTCAGCGGACACTCAAGCCGTCTCAGAAGCACTAGCAAACAACCTTACTAACTTGGCTCTCACCCCTCATTCCCTTCCCTTCCAGGAAATCCTTCTCCCCAACAGGACAACGAAGAAGAACTAAACGGGTATGAACTGACGCTGAGTTACGGCCTGGTCTACAGGAGACGCCGTGGAGTGAGGACAATGGCAAGTCTTAAAAGAGACCTCAAACATCTGTTTTCAACATGGCTGAGGAGGAGGAATGAGGCGATTCAAAACCGCCAGAAGAATAGGGTGAGTTTATGGGATCTGGGCCTCCAATTCTCCCAAGGGAGGGGGGGCATGCTCATAATGTAAATGTTATCTTTTTAGACCGTTTAAGGCTCACAGCAAAATTGAGCAGAAAATGCAGAATTCCCATGTACCTTCTGACCCCACACGCTCTTAGCCTCCTCCACTACCAGCAGCCCACACCAGAGCACCAGTGCTTTAGGTGATGAATCTACATGGAGACATTATTATCACATAAATATAATTTACATTAAGGTTC
>NW_006290777.1:362465-363274 GCF_000327345.1 Myotis davidii
AGTCCTTCCCATCCTCCCTAAACCAAGGACACTTAAGGGTAAATTGTTTACACTTCTCCTCCCCAGCCAGAGGGTAAATAGCTTAAATCATCCTAAGTCAGGGGAGCGGGGGAGGGCAGATAATAGAAATCCAATTAAGAGAATAAATCTCATTTTGGTGCATCAGCATAAAGCTAGTGAATATTCTACTTCCACCCATAAGCTCTCCCAAAACACTCACCCTTTCAAACCTCTGAAAATGAAACCCCCAGAGACCTTGCCCATGCCATTCTCTTCCCCCTCTATTCACCGCACCCCTGATTGTTTGCCTCTTTCATGCCCCCTTCTGGGAGCGAGCATATGACTCGGGCGTATGCTCTTGACTGGAATCAAACCTGGAACCCTTCTATACATATATATATATAGAATAAAACTCACACCTTTAAAAAAAGAATTATGACATGATGTACACTGTATTCTTGTACTGATTTGAGTTGTAACACATTTTTTGATGTACTCTTTCAATTTTTACTAGCAAATGTGTGTATAGGGCATCTTTAATAAACGAGGCATATCTGAGACATGTTTATTCTTCTTTGATTGAATTTATTGGGGTGACATTATGAAATTATATAGCTTTCTGGGGAGCAGTTGTATAATACATCACCTGTATACTATACTGTGTTTCATAAGTAGTGGATTTTGACAGAAGGAAATGGAAATATGATAGTGGTTGAAATATAAGAGAAGGCTGCCATCCAATAGTATCTTAGGTTATTTTCCTTTTTCATGACTCATCATCTACAGATGTGAATTTCTTTGGGAAACAA
>NW_006290777.1:363337-363690 GCF_000327345.1 Myotis davidii
ACCATATGGGAAAGAAGCCATAACATTATGCTCACAAATATAATACTCTATCTCAAAACATTTCTCACGATTGAGGTCAATAAATTCTTGCCTGCTTTTCTCCACTTTGTCACTTGATGGAAATGTTTCCCTCAAGGAAACAAGAACCTAGGTTTCCTCTCCCGGTAACATGTTCGCCACCTCGTTCTTAGTCTTATTTATACTTGATCTGGCTAGCAATGAATAAACTGGCTAGGGCTGGGCTCCCTTTTGTTTTAAAAATATTTTTCAGCCCTACCCAGTTTGCCTCAGTGGATAGAGCATCCACCTGCAGACCAAGGGGCCCTGGGTTTGATTGCAAACAAGGGCTCATA
>NW_006290777.1:363759-365914 GCF_000327345.1 Myotis davidii
AGATTTTTAAAAGAATACCAGGTATTTATATCTGAATGGTACAGGGAAAGAAATGCCAGTTTACCCCTAGAAGGATGTTGGTTTCATAAAGCCAATTATAAGTATTTTGAGCTGAAGAGGGAGGTTTTATAGAAGGTAAAGGAATTTAGTGGGCTGTGTTGTTCTAGAGCAGGGGTGGGCAAACTTTTTGATTCCAAGGGCCATTCGGGTATTTATAACATCATTCGTGGGCCATACACAATGATCAACTTAAAAACTAGCCTGCTGTATTTGGCCAAACATTTAATGAACTCACTCCTAATGCCTTGGCAGGGCCACACCCAATGATTTCGAGGGTCTTCCATGGCCCGGGGGCTGGATGTTTCCCCACCCCTGACTCCCATCTTCATTTGCTTGAACGTTTTCATGGGTTTTTAAAGAGAAAGGATGGGAGAGGAATAGAGAGACTTGGATCGGAAACATCATTGGACATCTGCCTCCTGCTCTCCCTCCACTGGAGATCCAGCCTGAGACCTGGGCATGTGCCAGACCTGGAATCCAACCAGTATCCTCTTGGTTCATGGCTCCATGTTCAACCACTGAGCCACACTAGGCAGGTAAAACTTGCGTTTTAGAATATGGCTCAGATAAGATTTTTTAAAATATATTTTTATTGATTCCAGAGAGGAAGGAAGAAGAAGAGATGGAAACATCAATGATGAGAGAGAATCATCAACTGGCTATCTCCTGCACGTCCCCCACTGGGGATCGAGTCCGCAACCCAGCATGTAGGCTGATGCTCCATCCACCAAGCCAAAGGCCCAGGATCTAGCGGCTAGCCACTGAGCCAAACCAGCTAGGGCTCAGATACGATTTTTAAAAGAATACCAGGTATTTATATCTGAATGGTACAGGGAAAGAAATGCCAGTTTACCCTAGAAGGATGTTGGTTTCATAGAGCCAATTATAAGTATTTTGAGCTGAAGAGGGAGGGTTTATAGAAGGTAAAGGAATTTAGTAGGCTTTGTTGTTCTAGAGCCACACCTCTGGCCCTATAAAGACTTTACCTATAGGTGCTCTTACTCCTGGGAGCATACCCCTGCCTTTCCCTTTCCCTTCCCCCTCCCTGCCCCAGGCACCTTACCATTAGCTTCCTCATTCCCAAGAGTCAAGGGAGCTTCCTTTACTTTTTTAACTTGTTTCCTAAACCCATGTCTTCTGGCGATTACTTTTTCTACCTCTGTGATTTACCAAGTAAATGTTCTCTTGCAAAAATATATGCATAAGCCCTAGCCGGTTTGACTCAGTTGATAGACCACCATGGGCCAGAGAACTAAAGGGTCCTAGGTTCGATTCTGGTCAAGGGCATGTACTTTGGTTGCAGGCTCCATCCCTCACCCTGGCCCCAGGCCTGGTGGGCCTGGGAGGCAGCCAGTTGTCTCTCCCCCCTCCCTTCCATTCTCTTTAATCCTCAGGTAAGGATTAACAAATAAATAAATAAATAAGTAAAAATATATGCATAAGCCAGGGACACAGACAATAGGTTGGTGATGGCCTGGGGCCTGGGGCCTGTGTTGGGGGTGGGGGGGGCATAGAGAGCCAATGGGAGAAAAAAGGGGACATATGTAATATTTTCAACAATAAAGATTAAAAACAAATCCTGGGTCATAATTTCACCTCTGGCTTCTTACTAAAAACAAACAAGATTGCTTTTGAGTATCTTCTCATTGTTTCCAGCTGAAAAGGGGATGGAGAAGGTTGTACATTGAAGAGGAGTGAGAAAAAGAAGATGGGGGCGGCAAGCAACGCCCACAGTCTGGACCAGGGCAGGGCTTCTCGCCTGTGGGTGCGCACGTGGCCCTGAAGGTCTGAGGCGTGGGCAAAAGCACGGCCACGGTCTGGGCAAGGGAAGGGGGTCTCGCCGCTATGGACCCGCTGGTGCTGGTAGAGGGCAGAGCTCTGGCTGAAGCAGTGGCCGCAGTCTGCACAGCGGTAGGGCTTCTCACCCGTGTGGACCCGTAGGTGGGTGGTGAGGGCAGAGCGCTGGGTGAAGGCCCGGCCACAGTCGGGGCAGCGGTGGGGCCGCTCCCCACGGTGGATGGCGCGGTGCTTGCTCAGAGAGGAGGCCTGGCCGAAGCCTTTGCCACAGTCAGGGCAGGAGCAGGGCTTCTCCTCC
>NW_006290777.1:369934-372497 GCF_000327345.1 Myotis davidii
GCTTTTTTAAAAAAAGATTAAACAGACTGCGGAACCTCACAGGGAAGGCAAAGGAGGGTGGATGGGTGGGAAATGATCAACCAAAAAACGTGTATACACACACACACACATCTGTATGTATGTATAACCCATGGACACAGACAAAAGGGTGGTGAAGACCTGGGGCAGGGGGTGGGGACAGGCTGGAAGGATCAATGGGGGAGAAAGGGGACATATGTAATATTTTCAACAATAAAGATTAAAAACAAATCCTGGGTCATAATTTCACCTCTGGCTTCTTACTAAAAACAAACAAGATTGCTTTTGAGTATCTTCTCATAGTTTCCAGCTGAAAAGGGGTTGGAGAAGGTTGTACATTGAAGAGGAGTGAGAAAAAGAAGATGGGAGCAGCTGGGGATTTGTTCTACTTCCTGTAGAAAATCAGCAGTTAATGTTGGTGCTCTTTGCTAGAATTCAGTACAAGTATTGGGGTGAAGGGCAGCAATTATAAATTTAACTAACCTCAGTTGCTTAACAATGTTAGCTGCATTGAAAGGTGTAGCTTATAAAATGAAACTGTAAATCTACAATACACATCCGTAAAATATCAAGCTAATTAGCTGTTTATGACACTTCTCTACTTTCCCTCACCAGCAGACTTCCCCTTAGAACAGCGGTTTTCTCAACCTGTGGGTCGCGACCCCTTCGGCGGTCGAACGACCCTTTCACAGGGGTCGCCTAAGACCATCCTGCATATCAGATATTTACATTACGATTCATAACAGTAGCAACATTCCAGTTATGAAGTAGCAACGAAAACAATTTTATGGTTGGGTCACAACATGAGGAACTGTATTTAAAGGGCCAGAAGGTTGAGAACCACTGCTTTAGAAGCATCAAAGATTTAGGATGAGCCAGACGAGGAAACTTTCTCAGTTAACGTAATTGGGGTTTAACCCGAAAATGGGGGGAAACTGCCTTTATCTGCTCTGCTCTAGAATGCGCCAAGCCCGGCTTACAAACCAGTAGTCATCTCAGGAAGTGGAATTTGAAAAGAAAAAAAAAAGCAACGCTAAATTTTAAGGCAACCTTAGTGAGACACACCCATAGAGGCTCCTGATAAATTTGCCAGCCAATGGCCAAGAGGGCTTGATTATTTTAATGGAGAGCAGATGGCCCAATTATCTATTAGTCCACGAACAGGACTACTCTCACTCACCTGAGTCCCTGTAATCACCGCCATTTACATTCCAATAGGCTGTTTGATTGGCTAGCCGGCGTTATTTAGGTTAGCTCTTTCCCCACAGTTTGATCCTGCTCTTTCTGGGCTACTGTGTATCCATTTGGGAGTTTTGAGCTTCACCTCTGCTTGAGCTCTTTTCAGCCGGAATCCAGGAAGAACTTGGGGCTGTGACTCGACTTCCAATGGACTCACCAGCGAAGCGTAACACACCCTCGACCCAGGAGTTTTCTCAGACGCCGGGTGAAGGATATGCAGGTAGGGTGGGTGCTGCCCTTTTCGACTATAGGGGTCGGGGAAGTGAAGAGCCTACCCTCCTTACTGAGGATGACTTCAGTGTTTTAAAGAATCCAGGACCCTCGGGGGGGGGGGGGGGGGGGGGGGGGGGGTAATCTTGGGGAGAGGAAAAAAGGGAAGAGTATTAAACTGCCTTGCTTGGTTACAATGCGTAGGAAGACTTCAATGTTTTCAGTCCACTTTCTGGGGAAGAGCAACCAGAATTCTGAGAGAATCTCGCAATCAGTATTTCCCTCAGCAGTACATGTCGGGAATGGTGGAAAGGAACAGAACACAAGAAACTTAACTTCAATTTAACCTAAAGTTTTTATATATTTTTTATTATTGATTTCAGAGAGGAAGGAAGAGTGAGAAAGATAGAGATATCCATGTTGAGAGAGAATCTTTGATTGGCTGCCTCCTGCACACCTTCCCACTGGGGATCAACCCGAAACCAGGACATGTGCTCTGACGAGAATCCAGCCATAACCTCCTGTTTCATAGGTCTCAACCCCTAGGCCAGGTTGGCTGGGCAAGATTTCTTAATCTTCCCAACATTTTCGGGATTGTCTTTCTAGCTAAATCTTCCCTTTAGGGAATGTTAATAAACAGGAAAATGGCTTTTCAGGAAACACAGGGAAGGGTTGGGTTTATAAACACCAGGGAATGTGCTCCAGGTCCTACATCATCAGCCACACTATTCAGCCACCATTTGTCAGGAAAATGTTTCAAAGGAATGAGCCTGGGAGTGGGTGAGGCTCCCAGAAAAATTAGGCCACAGAAGGGAGGCAGGAAGGTGGGGACCTACTTAGCAGTATCCTGGAGCACTGCTTCTAAGAAAGTCCTAATTTATATTGTAAGCCCATTCACAGCCTTATTATTGTATGACATGAATGTGTATGAGATATGCATAGTGGTTTGCATGGGAAGAGGCAAGAGTTAAGTGGTTGACTTCCCATAATATCAGGTTTGAGTAGAAAGATTTACTACCATGAAAAATCTGAGTGTAACTGTGAGAAGCCATTTAAACTTCCTAGCTCTGCTTAAGGCTGGGGAGAGGCTGTTGTA
>NW_006290777.1:373930-376284 GCF_000327345.1 Myotis davidii
TTTTTAATCTTGGGGAGAGGAAAAAAGGGAAGAGTATTAAACTGCCTTGCTTGCTTACAATGCGTAGGAAGACTTCAATGTTTTCAGTCCACTTTCTGGGGAAGAGCAACCAGAATTCTGAGAGAATCTCGCAATCAGTATTTCCCTCAGCAGTACATGTCGGGAATGGTGGAAAGGAACAGAACACAAGAAACTTAACTTCAATTTAACCTAAAGTTTTTATATATTTTTTATTATTGATTTCAGAGAGGAAGGAAGAGTGAGAAAGATAGAGATATCCATGTTGAGAGAGAATCTTTGATTGGCTGCCTCCTGCACACCTTCCCACTGGGGATCAACCCGAAACCAGGACATGTGCTCTGACGAGAATCCAACCATAACCTCCTGTTTCATAGGTCTCAACCCCTAGGCCAGGTTGGCTGGGCAAGATTTCTTAATCTTCCCAACATTTTCGGGATTGTCTTTCTAGCTAAATCTTCCCTTTAGGGAATGTTAATAAACAGGAAAATGGCTTTTCAGGAAACACAGGGAAGGGTTGGGTTTATAAACACCAGGGAATGTGCTCCAGGTCCTACATCATCAGCCACACTATTCAGCCACCATTTGTCAGGAAAATGTTTCAAAGGAATGAGCCTGGGAGTGGGTGAGGCTCCCAGAAAAATTAGGCCACAGAAAGGAGGCAGGAAGGTGGGGACCTACTTAGCAGTATCCCAGAACACTGCTTCTAAGGAAATCCTAATTTATATTGTAAGCCCATTCACAGCCTTATTATTGTATGACATGAATGTGTATGAGATATGCATAGTGGTTTGCATGGGAAGAGGCAAGAGTTAAGTGGTTGACTTCCCATAATATCAGGTTTGAGTAGAAAGATTTACTACCATGAAAAATCTGAGTGTAACTGTGAGAAGCCATTTAAACTTCCTAGCTCTGCTTAAGGCTGGGGAGAGACTGTTGTAAGGGAGTTTTCTGTAACTATTTCACTGGAGTGGTTCTTTTCTAGAAAAATTTAGTGGATTTACAGTTACAAGGTTGAACTGCTGAAACATTTTGATTTATTAATGCTTTATGTCCTCTTATTTATATTGAGCATTCACACAAATGAAAATGAAATAATTTCCAATACCTAGTTTCTGTCCCATAATTTTCCTCTTGGAATTTTATACTTAGCTACTTTTTTAAAAATACATTTTATTGATTTTTTTCACAGAGAAGAAGGGAGAGGGATAGAGAGTTAGAAACATCGATGAGAGAGAAACATTGATCAGCTGCCTCCTGCACGCCCCCTACTGGGGATGTGCCCGCAACGAAGGTATATGCCCTTGTCCGGAATCGAACCTGGGACCTCTCAGTCAGCAGGCCGACGCTCTGACAGGACGCCTCTATCCACTGAGCCAAACCAGTTAGGGCAACTTAGCTACTTTTGATGTCATGAAAAAATATAACATTCAGAACTAACAAAAGCAGGAAAAAGAAAGGTTTGAAGGCAATGTTTCCCATAATAGTGGATTTTAAAGCATGTTCTCAATGTATGCCCTCCACTGTGGAGAGTTCTCCATTAGCAGTCGGTAACGCAGGGGGTAGAAGGAATCCTCCACCTGAGAAACCTCCATTGTCCATGTTCACCTGTGTAAGGGCAGGCCTAGTTTGAGCCTGCGACTAGTGACTTGGGCTAATTCACTTTACCCTAATGGATCTTGCATTTTTTTTTTTTTCTTTCAGCTGACCCTCAAGCTGTCTCAGGACTAGCACAGAACCTTAGTAACTTGACTCTCACCCCTAGTACCGAATCCCCTTCCCTTCCACCAAAACCTTCACCCCAACAGCAGGACATAGGAAACAACTTGAAGGCGTCTGAACTGGGGCTGAATCAAGGCATGCTTTACACGAGGAGACGTGGAGCGAGGACGGTGGCAAGTGTTCAGAGAGAAATGAAGGAGATGAGAGAGAGGATTCGATTGATGATGATAAGAAGGGCGGATGCTATTAAATATCGCACCTTGTATCTGGTGAGTTTAGTGATCTGGGCCTATAGGTCTCCCAGGGGAGGGTGGGGATGCTCGTAATGTAATTTTTTTTTAGAGCTGTTTTAGGCTCACAGAAAAATTGAGCAGAAAATGCAGAATTCCCATGTACCTTCTGACCCCACACATTCATAGCCTCCTGCACTGTCAGCAGCTCGAACCAGAGCGCCAGTGCTTTAGGTGATGAATCTACATGGAGGCATTATCATCTCCTAAATATAGTTTACATTAAGGTTCACTCTTCTGGTGTATGTTTACTTTTCCATATGTCGTCACAAACTGGATGCTCATGCCAATAATACTGTGTGGTATTGGACAAACCCCTGATTA
>NW_006290777.1:377171-395746 GCF_000327345.1 Myotis davidii
CTATATTGTGTGTTTGATAAGAAGCAATAAAAATTTCAGGACACATGGATTAAGGAAACTTAGAACTGTAGTTAAAAAGCAGTTTGCAGCTACCTAGTAAGTCCCATCTTCCCTAAACCAAGGACTCTTAAGAGTAAATGGTTTGCACTTCTCCCCAACCAGAGGGTATATAGCTTAAATCACCCTAAGTCAGGGGGGTAAATAAGATAATAGAAATCCAATTAAGAGAATAAATCTCATTTTGGTGCATCAGCATAAAGCTAGTGAATATTCTATTTCTACCCATAAGCTCTCCCCTAAATACCCACCTTTCCAAATCCCTGAAAATGAAGCCCCCAGATACCTTGCCCATACCATTCTCTTCCCCCTCTATTCACCGCACCCCTGAGGACATATCCCCTAACCTCTAAGGGACCCCAGGAAAATTGCAACCAGGGGAGCAATGGGCAGCAGCACCTCATCCTGAGCCAAACCCCTGACCCTGTCTCCAAGGTCCCCCTTTCCCCCCTTTTCTCTGACTTCCCAAAAAGCCAAAGCAGCCCCGCCTAGGCTCTCCTGCTGGTTCTTTATGCCCTTCCTTGTGTCACTGCCCTAAGTAGGTTTGGTGAGGTCGGTAAATTCTTGCTTGTTTTTCTACACTTTTGTCATTTAACGGAAAGCTTTCCCTAAAGAAAACAAGAACCGAGTTCTCCAGGTAACATGTTCATCCCCTTGTTCATAGTCTTTATTTTATACTTGACTAGAGACCCGGTGCATGGGGGCGTGGAGGGGGAGGAGGGGGGTTGTCCCTCAGCCCAGCCTGCACCCTCTCACAGTCTGGGAGCCCTTGGGGAATGTCCAACTGACAGTTTAGGCCCGCTCCCCTAAGCCACAGTCTGGCCTCCCTCTGCAGGAGGCAACCAGTGGGCCAATCAAGGGATGGTGCTAACCGGCCCTGCCACCAGTGGCCTTCCTCTACAGGAGGTGACTGGCGGGCCAATTGGGGGATGGCACCGGCTGGCAAGCAGCTGGCACTGCCCCCACCACCGCCGGTCGCCACCCTCCGATTGTCGTCCCCTCCCTCTGCCCACTGGCACCCACCTTGGCTGGCCTGGCGCCACCTTCTCACCGGCCCCATCCCCCGCCAACCTGTTGTTCTGCCATTTGGTTGATTTGCATATTAGGCTTTTATTATATAGGATTTTTTTTTTTTGGTTTGGTGAAAATATAGGGTTTTGCTAGCAATGAATAATCATTCTCATCTTCATCACATTCCTATGATGTCAATATCTGGGATTCTGATATTTTGTGATATTTTCCTACTGGATAGGAAGTTTACACATTCTCTCACCTTGGCGGGAGAAAATATGTTTTTTTTTTAAATATATTTTATTGATTTTTTACAGAGAGGAAGGGAGAGAGATAAAGAGTTAGAAACATCGATGAAAGAGAACCATCGATCAGTCGCTTCCTGCACATCCCCCACCGGGGGATACTGAAGTTGCTAGAAGCAGTTTGGGAGCCCAATGAAGGCAACCCAGGTACATGCCCTTGATCAGAATCGAACCTGGGACCTTTCAGTCCACAGGCCAACGCTCTATCCACTGAGCCAAACCGGTTTCGGCGGGAGAAAATATCTTAAAAAGGCTGGAGGGAGAGAAAACATTCATGGTAACTCATTTCATGTGGTTGGATTTTTATTTTATTATTTATTTTTACTTCATATTTTTCAAACTTTCTGCAATGAAATAAAATATATTTACTTAAAGGGGCATGCAAACTTTACATTAAAGGAATTTGGTTACATGCTGATTTACTTATTTATTTTATATATTTTATTGATTTTTTATAGAGAGGAAGGGAGAGGGATAGAGAGTTAGAAACATCGATGAGAGAGAAACATCGATCAGCTGCCTCCTGCACACCTCCCACTGGGGATATGCTCGGTACATGCCTTTGACCAGAATTGAACCTGGGACCTTTCAGTCCGCAGGCCGACGCTCTATCCACTGAGCCAAACCGGTTAGGGCCTTACTTATTTTTAAATAATAGTTTATAGAGCCCAGCTGGCATGGCTCAGTGGTTGAACATTGACCCATGAACCAGGAAGTCACGGTTTGATTTCAGGTCAGGGCATATGCCACTTTCCTACCCATTGCACAGGGAACCCCTGAGCATGATTGTCTAGAAGTCCTAATGGAGGTTTACTCCAGCCAGTCAGATCTAACAGATGGGCCTTTACAGAATCCGGACAGAGTATTGTTCACGGATGGCAGTAGCTTCCTAGATGCAGGAAAAAGACAAGCCGGGTAAGCAGTGGTATCAAACTTGGAGGTAATAGAGGCACAGGCCCCGCCTGAAGGATGGTCAGCGCAGAGGGCAGAACTTTGGGCCCTAGTCAGAGCCTTAAATCTCAGTAAGGCTAAGCATGCCAACATCTACACTGACTCGCGCTATGCCTTTATGGAGGTTTACTCCAGCCAGTCAGATCTAACAGATGGGCCTTTACAGAATCCGGACAGAGTATTGTTCACGGATGGCAGTAGCTTCCTAGATGAAGGAAAAAGACAAGCCGGGTAAGCAGTGGTATCAAACTTGGAGGTAATAGAGGCACAGGCCCCGCCTGAAGGATGGTCAGCGCAGAGGGCAGAACTTTGGGCCCTAGTCAGAGCCTTAAATCTCAGTAAGGCTAAGCATGCCAACATCTACACTGACTCGCGCTATGCCTTTGCCACCCTGCATGTCCATGGGGCCATATACAAGGAAAGGGGGCTCCTGATGGCCAGAGGAAAAGGAATCAAAAATCAGAATGAGATACTGAAGTTGCTAGAAGCAGTCTGGGAGCCCAAGGAAGTAGCCGTCATCCCTTGTAGAGGACACCAAAAAGGAAAAGACTCACTGTCAGAAGGGAACTGTCACACAGACACAGCAGCAAGGCTAGCTGCTAAGGGGCGGGTGGCGCCATTGAGGAGCATGCTGGCTCCTGAATTACCTGAACCTCCGAAATACACCCCTCAAGAGGAAGAATGGGCCCACGAGAAGGGGGTAAAAGGACAACGGAAGGTTGGTGGATATTCCTAGATCATAGGGTATACAGTCCACAACAGTTAGCTCATAGAGTAGTACCCATTTCTGGAAGATGGCTCAGATACTATCTAATTGCCCATCTCCCCTCCTTATGTGCCTCAGCCTCTCAGAGCTTCCTCCTTGCACAGAACAATGCAAGGCAGGCTCCTGTAGGACTGATAGAAATTCAGTGCTGTGGGCAGGCTCCCTTTGAAGATCTAGAGGTAAACTTTACAGAATAGGGCCTAGTAGAGGAAATAAATATATTTTAGTTTTTGCACCTTTTCAGGCTAGGTTGAGGCATATCCTACCCACACAAAGAAGGCGAGAGAAGTCACTAAGGCATTACAGAAGGACATAACTCCATGGTAAGGAATGCCATTAACCATCAGGTCAGATAATGGCCCAGCCTTTGTAGCTGAGGTAGTAGAGCAGGTAGCTAAGATCTTAGGAATTAAGTGGAACTTACTTACAGCCTACAGGCCCCAGAGTTCAGGGAAAGTAGAACACATGAACCGGACTCTCAAACAGACTATGGCTAAGCTATGTGCTAGGAGACAACTTATCCTGGACAGATATCTTATTCTCTTCTGTTACCTTCCTAGCCATCATCTATCCTGAGGTTTGTTTGTTTGTTAGTTTGTTTTTATCATCTGGTCATCTCTATTCCTGAATATATCTTCCTTATTGTATACTTAGGTTTTATGATAGTATATGTAACTATTTGTTTTGTTTTGTTTTTGTGTGTGTCCTTTTAAAAATATTTTTATTGATTTCAGAGAGGAAGGAAGAGAGAGAGATAGAAACATCTATGAGAGAGAACCATTGATCGGCTGCCTCTTACACACCCCACTCAGGGGATCGAACCCATAATCCAGGCACGTACTCTTGACCGGAATCAAACCTGGGACCCTTCAGTCCCCAAGCTGTTGCTCTATCCACTGAGCCAAACCGTGCATTGGTTGGCAAACTGCGGCTCACAAGCCACATGAGGCTCTTTGAAACTTCGTGGCCCATGCGCAGAAATCAGTATTTTGTGGAAGAGCCACACTTAAGGGGCCAAAGAGCCGCATGTGGCTCGCGAGCCGCAGTTTGCCGACCACTGGTAGAGCAACCATTCATTTTGTTCGGTTCTTCAACTTCTCATTCGTCAATCTTAAGAAATATGTAGGTGTGTGTGTTCCCAGACCACGTGTGTGCGCACCCTTCTGAAGGAGTAAAGATATTTGCCTTGCTGCCTGGCTCCCAAATGTGCTTTGTATTCTACCAGGACCGCTGATTTTGGGCACTTGCATTATTTCTAACAATACTATTTAGGACAATTAATACTTTTCAGACTTTGGAGAGGGGTTTATATTCTAGTGCTGGGTTGTTGGACAAAAAGCACATTGCAAAGCATCTTTTTAAAAAAAAAATCTTTATTGATTTCAGAGAGGAAGGGAGAGGGAGTGAGATAGAAACATCAATGATGAGAGGGAATCATTGAGTGGCTGCCTCCTGCACGCCCCACACTGGGGATCGGGCTGCAACCCAGGCATGTGCCCTGACTGGGGATCCAACCGTGACCTCCTGGTTCATAGGTCAATGCTCAATCACTGAGCCATGCTGGCAGGGCGCAAAGCATCTTTTATGACAGTTTAAGAGAAATCAAACTGAAGTCTTCTGTTTATATATGAGCAAAAGCGCACTTATGCGTTTGTCTTCACTTTCCCTTCCCAATAAAAAAAATACAGCACTCAAAAAAAAAAAGTCTACATGTCGGCCCAGTGACTGAAGGGTCCTGGGTTCAATTCAGGTCAAGGGTACATACCTTGGTTGCAGCCTGAATGTTGGACCTGGTCCCGGCATGTGGTGGAGGCAACCAATTGATGTGTCTCTGTCTCTCCCAGTCCCTTTCACTCTTTCTAAAAAAATCATTGGAAAAATATCCTCGGGTGAGGATTAACAATAACAACAAATAAAAGCAGTGTTTCCAAGTCTGCTTTGAATAATTAAAAAAAAAATATGTATGTCTCTAGAAGTCAGGACTAGCTGTGGTCTATCCAATGCTAATGCCACGTAAGATATCAAGAAGTTTTGTTTTCTCATGGAAGTCTTCTTTCTTTAAAGAGATCATACCAATGGTCAACACATAAGAAAGGGAAAGGTCTGTCCACTACATTGGTTCTAAAATTTAGCTACACATTGGTGTCACTGACAGGAACTTTAAAAAATACTAAACCCTGGGCTCCACCCCCAGAGATTCTGATTTTGTTGATCTGGGCCGTGCCCTCGACATCAGGATGTGGTTTTTTTTTTAAACTCCTCGAGTGAATCTAGTTGTTGAGAGACACTTGTCTAGTCCAGTGGTTTTCAAACTTGTATAATGTAGTCAGGGATCTTGTTAAAATGCAAATGCTGATCAGGTAAGTGTTGGGTGGGACCCAATTTTGAGATTGAGTCGCATATGAATACAATTACTTCAAGAATTTCAATTCTCTCATTTTCTAGAGCCAACTGGGAGGTATTTTAAGAATAGATGAAGTCATTTTAATGGCCTACTATCAGATGTCCTCAGATGGCTCTAGAATTCTGCAGGAACAGCATGTTTGTATGCTGACGGGGAAGATCAAGTGCTGAAGGAATAGTGAGAGTGCAATAGAGGGAGCAGCAAGAATTACAGAAATATGCCCTTGAGCAGTTCAAAAGGATAAGATCAAGTACAAAGCAAGAGGTATTGACCTAGGAAAGGAGTCTGGACCTTTCATGCAAGGTGAGTTCACAAGGCAGAACTCTACCAACCTCATTTTGTAATTTTGAAATTTCAAAATTTCTCCTAATATTTCCAAGATTCTCTTTACTAACATAACAGCTTTTGTGAGGAGGGCCTTCTTCTCAAAGCTGAACACAGGAAAGGAAGCAGTTCTGAGCAGCTCAAAACTAGCAATATGAAACTATTAAAATAAAAAAGAGGTGTTTTTTTTTAACAATTGAAATTGAGAAAGAAAATTTTAGTCTTCCAACTGATAAGTGGGCAAATGGTGGATCTGCATTTTGCACTGAATGCTGAGGAGACTGATAGATAATTGCTTGAAAAAGAAGCTAAGATCCTGTAGCTCTGTGAACAAAACTCTCCAGGACACTGTGGGTGTCTCTTTGCAGGAGATCAAACCCTGCTGCTTGGAACCGATAAGCACCCACAGATCCACAGATGAATCTGCTTACAATTTGCTTCTCAGATACATTATTTATTATTTCCATTAATAGCATTTCTGGGAGGACAGCTATAAATGGACATGTCCTAAATTTAATCCAGATTGATTAACAAAAGCGTGACATTTAAAAATATATATATTTTTATTGATTTCAGAGAGGAAGGGAGAGGGAGAAAGAGAAACATCAATGATGAGAGAGAATCATCGATTGGCTGCCTCCTGCACGCCCCCCACTGGGGACCGAGCCTGCAACCTGGGCACATGCGCTTGACCTGGGAATCGAACCTGGGACCCCTCAGTCTGCAGGCCGACACTCTATCCACTGAGCCAAACCAGGTAGGGCAAAAACATGATATTTTTACGACTATGACAAATAAAACAGCAGTAGTCAATCATAATTTGTGCTCAGTGGAGAAGCTGTATGTATTAACTCCTTACTGAAAGTATATAAACCTTCTCATTTCTCCAGTCACTGTGAGTTATCACACTCTCTCCTTGCTCTTCATGAAGGTTCCTCATGAAGGAGTAAATAAACTTTGACAGGTCCTCAAGCGTGATATGTCTGAGAAAATTTGCATTGAAAAGATTATGAGGCATGAAATAATCTGCTGGCGTGTCTTACCTGGCCAGAAAAAATAAGCCAAAGCAGATGTTTTTGTGTACAAGCAACATATACATACAGGTTTTGTTAATTTCTACACAATTTTTGATCAAATGAATGGGTGCATGTACACACAAAGCATAACTATAAGTTTTAATATTTTTATACTAAATAAAATTATATATTCTGAACAGTAAATATATCTAAAGTAATAAATAAAAATGGCATTGAAATAATGCAATTAATGTGTTTAATAAGTAGCTCTTTTACATAATGTAAAAGATTGGCCTTCATGGATAGAAATTAAGGGAATATGGTCTTATTTCAGACTTTGTCGAGATTTCAAATTATGGTGGGTTAGAGGAACTGGGGGAGGGTTGAAGGGAGATTAGGTCAGTGTAGGATCTGGGCTGTGACCACGAATTCTGTGACTTCAAAGCTGGGAAAGGCAGGACATATAGTTCCCAGGTCCCTTTTTATAGTAAAAGATAGAGGAGAGTGTTAATCAAAGGGGAATCTATCAAAATCGACTCATCACCAGGAGCTTAGTCACTGGGAGGAGCAGATGATAGGATTGGGCTTGTCCTGGAGCTAATGAAGCCCGGCACAAGCCCACTCAGTCCTTGTCCCAGTGGTGCACAGCTCAGAGCCTGTCACGTCTGCAAGGACCACTAGAGAGATGGGGAGACGGTCAGAGATATGTGAAACAAGCTGTGCCCCAGAATGGGAGTGGGTGCAGGCAAGCACAGAAGAGGAACCCCACAGGGCAGCGCTAAACTCTCTCTAGCCCCCCTAAGAGCAAGGTCAAGGTGTCCTGGCCTACTGACCTGGGGGCGAGGGGGGTCAGCAGCCCTTCTCCATTTTGACAGTCAAAAAAATCTAAAGGTGTATCTATACAACATCCTCAGGTAGTGGTGTTCTTTTCTTCAAAAAAAGGTCTAATTAGACTTGTAGAATAAGAACATCTAGTAGTACCTGCCTCTAACAAATTACTAAGCATCAATTAAATTTCCAGGAATCCCGTTAGGTTGTTTCTATACTGGCAAACCCCCAGACAGGGAGAAAGTAACTTCTGATCCTAATCAGGTCCCCAAAGGAAAAGAAATGGTCAGACCTACTGAATTTTGGCAAGAGCATATCTTACACTTCTGCTCATTTTATAATACTCTATTCACCAGAAAACACCAAAAAAGTGTTTCTTTTTCATATTGATAGAGCAGATACCATAGAATATAATTTAGAAGATTGAAGCCTTTTATAGCTGTAATATGTTTTATAACATAAAAGATCCTCAGCTAATTATATATGAAGTAAAACGTCTGGGATGGGCAAAGAAAAACCCTGAAGATTACTGTTAAAGGTGTTGGGTGATGCTAAAACATAATGTAAACATCAAAAGGCAAATGAACCTGGCCAGTGTAGCTCAATGGTTGAACATCAACCTATGAACCAAGAGGTCACAGTTTATTCCTGATCAGGGCACATGCCCAAGTTGTGGGCTCCATCTCCAGTGGGGTGTGTGCAGGAGGCAGCCGGTCAGTGATTTTGTCTCATCATTGATGTTTCTCTCTCTCTCTTTCTCCTTTCCTCTCTGAAATCAATAAAAATATATATTTTAAAAAGGCAAATGAAGCCCTAACTGGTTTGGCTCAGTGGATAGAGTGTCGGCCTGCCGACTGAGGGGTCCCAGGTTCGATTCCAGTCAAGGGCATGTACCTGGGTTGCGTGCACATCCCCAGTGGGGGGTGTGCAGGAGGCAGCTGATCGATGTCTCTCAACGATGTTTCTCACTCTCTATCCCTCTCCCTTCCTCTCTGTAAAAAATCAATAAAAATGTATTTTTTAAAAAAGGCCAATGAAATTTCTTTTACGAATTGATTCTCAAGGCCCTTAGAACATGTTATAAAGTGTAAACCTACAAAATTTGTTTCATTTTAAATCTGGTGCAAAGTGTTAAAGTTTGGGTTGTTTTTTTTAATCTTCACCTGAGGATATTTCTTCCATGGCTTTGACAGAACAAAGAAAAATGCTCATTAGAAAGGAATCTAGAAAGGAATCTAAGCAATGATTGGGCTTGTGCAGTAAATTAGTAAAGGTTTACAAGGCCTGTTTACACACCATTTGACTTTGGATTCTTTTACTTCTTGTGATAGGTTGTCTCTCGGCCCTTAGGAGCAGGAAGCACCTATCAGATGGAGACTTATCTCCTGCTCTTAGGGAGACAGGTAGGTCAGCATTTTCTTCTTGCAGGCAGTTTCTTACTAGTAAGTTACTTCCATTCAAAGTAATCAGTATGTCTTTGTGGGATATCTTCCGGCAGCCTCCCTGGGTCCTGAGAGCCAGTCACACCAAATCTGAAAACTAGGTTACGATGTATTACCAAAGGCCCATGAAATTGTTTGCTCCCGAACCACAGCCTTCATCAAATTACAATGCAAGGAACCAGGGATAATATCATCTCAGACTGTACAGCTTTTACATGCCATTTTTACTCTTTTGCAGGGACAAGTCCCACACAAAGTGCCCCCGTTTCTAACCTACCAGGACTGGTCAAGACCTTTCTACAAACGAACTGCAGGATCCTCACTGCTTGGGCAAGTGTTCACTACAGTTCACACTACTTGAACTGTGAACTGCCAGGAATGACAATCTGGACAAGAAAAACACTACTGAAAAGTTCTGGTACCAAAGATAATATTCTTGATGTAATATATGCAAACTGGTTTAAGGATACAAAAGATTTTAAATGAGATATCACTAAGCAGAACTAACTTTGCCCCGCTCCTCTTCTCCATTGCACATAGATCAAAGACCATTTGGATATGGAGAAGCAGTTTAGAGTCTAAGTAACAGAGTGTAGATAAGGAGATATGTTTCCTCAACTCTCTTAGGGTCCCTGGATGGCTCTGAAAATTAAACTGGCAAAGACAAATTAACCAGAGAAAAGTATCCAAATTTACTTAACATAAGTTTTCTGTGACACGGGAGATTTCATAAGTAAATGAAGACCCAAAGAAACCAACCAGTGTGTTTTTAGGCTAGGTTAAATGAGGAGTGTACAGTTGTGGAAGAATATTATGGGTTAAGGAGTATGAAGTACCTGTAGTTAACTTGGGAAAACTGAGCAAGGACTGTTTATTCAGATTCTTTTGGGCATCCCTTTGTCTTCAGAGATAAGCATGGTCCTTTCCTCCAGGTATAAGGAGGGTGACAGTTTATAACCTGTTTCAAGAAAGAAAGGAGAGGGTAGGCCCTTTCAGTTTCTGGTGTGTTTTTTTCTCAAACGCTTTCAGTTTAAAATATTTAATATGCTAAGGTACCATATATGGGGGTAGCATGTCCCGAACCCCATCAAGAGCATAATGTGAATGAAGGAAACTTTGTATCTTGACACTATGTCAGATAAAGTCCCAGATTTGGGAATATGGAATAAATACCCTCTTTTAAGTGATATGAGAGTATAGAGAATCCCACTTTCTTTTTTGTTTGTTTGTTTGTTTATTTTTTAATTTTATTTTCTTGTTTAAAGTATTACAAATAGTAGAACATATATCTCCTTTTTTTCCCCCAGTGACCTTCCCCCGAGAATCCCACTTTCTAAGTAAGTTCTTAGATATGGCAAGCCATTAACTAGAACGAGGTCTTGTTAGGGTCCAGCCCCAGCGGGTCCAGGGGTCCCCCAAAGGTGTGGATGGAGTTGGTGAAGAAGGAATGACATGGAGACAGCGTTTAGTTGGTCAGCAGCCTAGCCAGGATCTTATTACATCTGTATTTATACCAGTTGATTTTAATCCTGTCAATTTCTATTCCAAAGGTTAGGGCGTTTC
Source organism: Myotis davidii (assembly GCF_000327345.1). Classification (NCBI taxonomy): domain Eukaryota; kingdom Metazoa; phylum Chordata; class Mammalia; order Chiroptera; family Vespertilionidae; genus Myotis; species Myotis davidii. The sequence continues at coordinate 387,839 of NW_006290777.1, forward strand.
TTATCTCCATTCCAGGGAGTAAAGATTATGTAGCTTAAAGATTATGTAACTTGTTCAGAGTTAAAGTGATTAACTACCCACCTGGCATTTAGTTAAGGGGTTTTATTCCCTCCCTAACTTCAGGGAAAAATCGCTACCTGGGGATACAACCTGCCCGGAGAGGTGACCTTGGTTAAAACACATAGCGCCAAGAAGGTGAGCAAACATATTAATAACAGTATGCCATATACACCATGTCCCTTGAAACATATGCTGTGCAGATGTTTCTTCCCTGCAGCGACTGTGTCAAGCAGCAAGGATGGACCAGCTTCCGGCAGGGTCTATTTAGTGTCTCTACCTGAGGGCTAAAATAGTTGCTTGAAAATCGCAATAGATACTGCAAATTAAATTCATAAAAGATAATATTCATACTCCAGACTTCTTGATGCTCCCTCTCTGCCAGAAGCTGGTCCACCCTTGCTGCTTGACACAGTTGCTGCAGGGAAGAAACATCTGCACAGCATACGTTTCAAGGGACCTGGCGTATATGGCATATGTTTGCTCCCCCTCTTAGCGCTATGTGTTTTAACTAGGATCACCTCCCTGAGAAAGGTTGTTTCCCCAGGTGGGGATTTTTCCCTGGAATTAGGAATTAACAGGACTAAGGAAGGGAATAAATCAGTAAAACCCCTTAACTAAGTGCCAGGTGGGTAGTTGATCACCTTAACTACGAACAATCACGCTTAAGCTACATAATCTTTACTTAGTATAATCTCCTTCAGTTACTTCCTTGTAGCTTAAACAGGACAGTAGAGTAGTGACCTTGGATTGGAGATAACAAACACCCTAACCTTTGGAATAGAAAGGATTAAAATCAAATGGTATAAATACAGATGTCACAGGAGAATAAAAAGAGAACCTGGCTAGAGAACCTCGCTATGCTGATCAACTGAATGCTGTCTCCGTGTCATTCCTTCTTCGCCGACTCCATCCACACCTTTGAGAACCCCTGGACCTGCTGGAGCAGGACCTCAACACCTCTCAACACAAGGTCAGGGAAAAGTAAACATTTGTTTGTTGGAAACCTCAGTTTTGTGAGGTAGCTATGCTATTGGAATACCTAGGAGTTCCAAAAGTCTCTAGCCAACTTTCACACTTCAATCACAATAGTTCAGTTTTTGTCAGGTTTTCATGGGGGTGAGGGGTTGGTGGGACAATGTTTTGACTTGAAAATATAATTTTAAGAAAATAACAGTCTAGGGCAGTGATGGCGAACCTTTTGAGCTCAGTGTGTCAGCATTTTGAAAAACCCTAACTTAACTCTGGTGCCGTGTCACATATAGAAATTTTTTGATCTTTGCAACCATAGTAAAACAAAGACTTATATTTTTGATATTTATCTTATATATTTAAATGCCATTTAACAAAGAAAAATCAACCAAAAAAATGAGTTTGCGTGTCACCTCTGACACGTGTGTCAGAGGTTCGCCATCACTGGTCTAGGGGGGAGATTTAAAAAAAAAAAGAAAATAAAGTAATACATTGGCCACAGGTCAAGGTGGAAATAGTGATGATTCAACTTTTTCCATCCTGAAGAAAGTCCAAAACTGCAGAATTTCTGTTGGCTTTACATGTTTGTCAATCTCAGCTTAATTAATAGTTAAAATATGTAGAGTTAGTTGATTCCTTAATCTTACTATGCAGTACAGATGGCTGATACTAAGATTGCAGAGATATGAGCAGATTTGAAGCAGGGAATGGTGCCTAAATGTGCTGTCTACTTGTATTCTCAAGGATGTTGGACCTCAAAGTTCAGACTTTTAAGGAATTTTCCATTTAAATCAGTGTCTTATTAAGATTGTCAAGAGAATTCTTTGTCTAAGGTTTAACATGTTGTACAAGCAATAGACTGGTCAGCCATGGGGAAAAATTCCTTTTATAATCAAAAGAAATTTCAAAAATATCACAGGAAATGCATTACAAAATTATGAGAGCCCTGGTGCTGCCCCCTTCTGACAGGGTCTGGCTCAGGGAGATGATAGGCAGATTAAAGAAAAAGGACAAAGTCCTACATTCCTGCCCCTGTCAAATTGTGTACATCTGCTTTACCTACCCTGATCAGCTTGCTACTGAAGCCACTACCAGTAAGACCTTCCATCCACACTTCACTACCATGGACAGCTCCCTGTTGTCTCCCATTGTCAAGAGTGAGTTAGGTGCTAGTCTCTGTGTATTCTCAAACACAAAGGTCAAACTCTATACGTGATTCTAGAAACTCTGCACTTGGCTGAGATTGACAAAGTGGCAACATTTTCTCCCACCAGAGTGAAGCTGGTGTGTGCAACAGAGAAAGAAGGGAGAGCCCACCACCAATCTCTCTTTAATAAAGAAATTCTATTACCTTTCTTGATCACTCTCCTTGCCACTTATAGACACTTTATTTTTTTTAATATATTTCATTGATTTTTTTACAGAGAGGAAGGGAGAGGGATAGAGAGTTAGAAACATCAATGAGAGAGAAACACCGATCAGCTGCCTCCTGCACACTCCCTACTGGGGAATGTGCCCACAACCAAAGCACATGCCCTTGACCAGAATCGAACCTGGGACCATTTAGACTTCAGGCCGATGCTCTATCTACTGAGCTAAACCAGTTAGGGCATAGACACTTTAGGTGGGTGGTAAGCTAATCATAACAAAATCTGTTTCATAACTCTCTCTCTCTCCTGTGAATTGTCACCTGAGGATATTTTTCCCCCATTGATATTTAGAGAGGGTGGAAGGGAGGAAAGGATGGAGAGAGAGAGAGAGAGAGAGAGAGAGAGAAAGAGAGAGACAGGGATGTGAGAGAGACACATTGATTGGTTGCTGGGGATCCAACCTGCAACTTAGGTATATGCCCTTGACCGGAAACTCAGTTATGACACTATCAATCTAAAAATAGCATCAGGGCCCTAGCTGGTTTGGCTCAGTGCATAGAGTTTCGGCCTGCAGACTGAGGGGTCCCGGGTTCAATTCTGGTCAAGGGCACATGCCTGGGTTGCAGGTTCAATCCCCAGTAGGGGGCATGCAGGAGGCAGCTGATCAATGATTCCCATCATTGATATTTCTATCTCCTCTAAAATCAATAAAAATATATTTGAAAAAATAAAAATAGCATCAGATTCCACAAGTTAAGGCTTAATTTCTACAAGACTGATCACTAATTCAGATGCCAATCACACATCATAAATCCTGTGCTTCTGATGAACCATCTACAAATCAGAGGTTTTCATGACTCCCTTCTTGAGTTTGATTAATTTGTTAGAGTGCTTCACAGGACTAGGGAAATTCATTTACCTACTAGTTTATTACAAGGCTATTAAAGAATATGAGTCAACAGCAGATGAAGTCAACATAGAAAGAGGTCCAGAACAAAGAAGCTTCTGTGGTTTAGGGCCCTGCACAGAGGCACATGGATACTTCTGGTTCCCTAACCTGGAAACTCTAAATATCATCCTTTTGGGTTTTTGTGGAGGCATGACTCACAGGCATAATTGATTAGATCATTGGCTATTGGTAATTGAACTCAATCTTCAGTCCCTCTCCCCTACTGGAGGTCAGTCAGAGGTTGGGACTGAATGTTCCAACCCTCTGATCAGAAGGTTGGTTTCCCTAGCAACCAGTCCACATTCAGATTACCTAAAAACATTCCAGTCACCTCAGTAACATAACAAAAGAAAGATGCCTTAACATTCTTATTAGAAAATTCCATGGATTTTAGGAGCTCTGGGCCAGGAATGAAATACAAACCAAGTATATATTTCTTATTATAAATCACATAGTTTTCTGTAATACCGGAGCAAAAGTAGTAAAGGTGTGTGTCTCCCGGGAACAGAAGCAAGGGAAAGCCCCATTTACGTGGTCTACTTGAGTAAGAGGCAGAGTTGTGCCAGCGGGCCTTCTCAGAAGATTGGCTACTGACATACTATTTAATTTGCCTCATAGTTTGTCTCTTCAATATTTTTAGGAGTGATTGAAAGAAATACATTTTGGAAATCTAATGGCCTTTTCTACCTCTCTGCTCTTTAAGCAATTTTGCCATCTACATGGTAAGTGGTCAATATTTTATTGAATTGATTAATTTATTTATAAAAGTTGCATCATACTGCAAATAGTATTTTATACCAGTATAGATACATCTCATTTAAGATTTAGCTTTTCATCTTGATTAAAATTGATATTAATCAGTTTTCAAATGCCTTTTGGAAATACGTTATTTCTGTGAACTTAATCTTTATACTGTTTGCCCACTCTACCACTGGGTGCTATTTCTTTGGCTCATTGACATCCAAGATATAGATGACATTTACCTTAGTTCTTGACACCATCATCTCTATAATTTCCACTACCAAGGGATAATTGGTCTGTCTCTAAATCTCTTTAATCCAGTTTATTCTCTACTCTATATTTTATCTCATCACTTAAACCCTTCAAGTACCAGTACTTAAAATTGGTCATTTAATAGTCTTAAATATCTATATAACTAAAAGCCTAAGCGACCATTACGACCGGTCAGAGGCTATGACACGCCTCTGACTACCAGGGGGCAGACACTTAACACAGGGGTTGCCCCCTGGTGGTCAGTGCACTCCCACAGTGGGAGTGCCCACCAGCTGGGCAGCAGCCACTCCCTCCCTCAGTAGTTCTGCAGGTCCAATCTCCAGAGAATGGGCCAGGCACCAACAGACCAGTACCACTGGCACAATTCTGCCAGCATCCCTGGCCTCCTAGAAGTCGGCCTCAGGCACCGGGGCTGCTTCCTCTCCCTAGATGCTCTTCAAGGAAGAAAATACATAAAAGTGGCCGCCAGGTGGCTCCCAACAACCGGGGTGAATGTCAGTGTGATGGATCCAGATTCTGGGCCGGCAAGGGTGTCCCTCCCAGAGGGCCGATCATGTCCCGGCCCCACCCCTCTGGGGACCCCACCTGTGCACATATTTGTGCACTGGGCCTCTAGTTTAGTATAAAACCCTTAGCTTGAGTTGGAAAAAATTTCAGCCTTCTGACGTCTCCAGCTTAGAACAGCTCTAATCAATTCTCCAGTTACTTTTCTTTCTTTTTTTTAAATCCTCACCCAATGATATTTTTCCACTGATTTTTTAGAAAAAGTGGAAGAGAGAGGGAAAGACAGAGAGAAATATCGATGTTAGAGAAACACATTGATTGGTGCCTCCTGCACATGCAGGGCCCAAAGGAGCCTGCAACCAAGGTAGGTGCCCTTGACCAGAATCAAACCTGGGACCCTTCAGTCCACAGGCTGACACTCTATCCACTGGAGCCAGCCAATTATTGATTACACTAGAAGCCCGGTGCAAGAAATTTGTGCAAGAGTAGGCCTTCCTTCCCCTGGCTGCCAGCACCAGCTTCCCTCTGGCACCGGGACGCAGGCTGCCTTCCCTCAGGCCACCTACAGGCACCCGGCACCTGGGACCTGGGCTGGCTTCCCTCTGGCCCCAGCTTGGTCAGAAAGGACGTCCAGAATGATGTCCGGACTAATTAGCATGTTACCCTTTTATTATTATAGATGGGAATTTAGGACTACCGATTTAAGATTTTTTTTTAAATTTGGAAATTTGAATTTTGATGTTGAGTCTCGTGATTTTTTAAAAATATTTTTGTATTTATTTCAGAGAGGAAGGGAGAGGGAGAGAGTATAGAAACATCAATGATGAGAGAAAATCATTGATTGGATGCTTCCTGCACGTCCCACACTGGGGATCCAGCCCACAACCCTGTCATGTGCCCTGACCGGGAATCAAACAGTGACCTCCTGGTTCATAGGTTGATGCTCAACCACTGAGCCACACGAACTGGGCTTAATCTCATGATTTATAAATGTTGGTCATACTTCCAAAAAAATTTGTTGCCCTGGGTGGTGTGGCTTAGTTGGTTGAGCGTAGCCCTGTGCACCAAAAGGTTGCTGATTCCATTTCCAGTCAGAGCACAAGCCCAAGTTGCAGGTTCAGTCCCCCATGGGAGGCAATCAGATGATGTTTCTCTCACATTATAGTCTCTCTCTCTGAAAGAAAATCAAATATATTCTCACACTGAAGAATGTTGACTATGATCTGAAAGTCAAATTTAACTGCCGTTTGATTTCCCCCCAACAGATCTTGCTATACAGAAGCAACCAGTTATGCCCTGTGATACAAATCCAGAGCAATCCAATAGGAACCATAGTAAAGACGAAAGAAGGAAAAATACCAAATGGAGAGAAGGAGAAGGAGAAATGGAAGAAGAAATGGAAAAGGATGGTAAAAAGAAGCTGGAAGAGGAACAGGAGGAAGAGAAAAAAGAAGAAAAAATGGAATGTGAGGAAGAATATCCGGAGAAAAGACTAGTCAGCAAGCCCCTCATGGACACTCTCTGGGCAACGTTTAAGTTAAACAAATGCCCCACAAAAGGACATAGTCTATCGCTTGCATTTGAATTTAACATGACAGAAAAACAGGTAGGACAACGTATTTCTTTTTTTAAAAAAAATATTTTTTTATTGATTTCAGAGAGGAAGGGAGAGAGAGAGAAAGAAAGAGAAAGAGAGAGAGAAACATCAATGATGAAAGAGAATCATTGAATGGCTGCCTCCTGCACACCCCGCACTGGGGATCGAGCCCGCAACCCAGGCATGGGCCTTTGACTGGAATCGAACCCGGGACCCTTGAGTCCACAAGTCGAGGCTCTATCCACTGAGCCAAACCAGCTAGGAACAACATACTTCTTTATTCACAGATTCACTTATATAGTACTATTACCTATTTAAGCCAATACCCTTATTTTTGGATTAATCACCTCCTCTCCCCTCCCCCCCCCCCACCTCCCCTCTCTCTTTGCAGGTAAATCAATGGTTTTTTAAAAAGAGAAAGAAATTCAAACAAGAAATGTATAAGCAAAAATACAAGAGAAAGCTCAAGAGGTAAGAACATTAAGTTGTAAGAAAGTGAAAATGGAATGCAGGGTTTGGCAAAACTAGGTTTACAGTTGTTCATATGAAAGATAATACAATAGTTACTAAATAATAATAACACAAGAATAAATTGTGTTTTTCATACTCATGATTGTAAACCTGCTTTTACCATACTGTGCATATTGACTTTGGGGGATAGATTGTATTCACATAGTTATTGGCTATCCCATAAACATTTTCATGTTTCTAGCCAGTGGCAAAGAGCCATTTACTGCCCTGTTTTTCACTCTACTCAACACACAAAAATGCAGAGGTACGTGATCATTCCACTATTTACCATGTAGACATATTAGCAAATATACAACTGTAGCCATTATATATTTTTAAAGCATCTTATTTTTATATTTATTATTTTTTTACAATTTATTTATTTATTTATTAAAATTAAATCTTTATTGTTCAGATTATTACAGTTGTTCCTTTTTTTTTCCCCCATAGCTCTCCTCCACCTAGTTTCCACCCCACCCTCGGCCCTTACCCCTCCCACTGTCCTCTCATCCATAGGTATATGATTTTTGTCCAGTCTCTTCCTGCTAATGTTCTTTTAATTTAAAGGGAATTTATTATTTCTCATAATTACTAGTTATTCAAAGAATTACTGTAAAGACACTGGAGAGGAGCCTCATTATGGATGGCTACACTACGAGAGAACAAATTCAAGTCACAACACAAGGAGATTGGGCCTAAACTGGCAGTCAGACATCCTCCAAGGGGTCCCGTATTGGAGAGGGTGCAGGCTGGGCTGAGGGAACCCCCCACCCCCATGCACGAATTTTGTGCACCGAGCCTCTCGTTAAGTATAATGCTTAAAAACACTAACTCAGAAAACACATGAACCTGGTGTTCAATTCTCAAACATACTTTTACTTATTTACCACTATGTGACCCCACCTTCCCTCATGTGACTTAAGAAGTTTTCTTCT